>NW_027189232.1:237405-244905 GCF_040958095.1 Procambarus clarkii | reverse complement strand
AGTTTATTGGTCCTGATTTAAGTTAAAGGAAGAGGTGCAAAGGTGGTGGGGGGGGGGAAGGATACGGGATTTAGAGGTGGAATGAAGAGAGGGAACAGGGGGAGTGGTGCAGGTGAAACAGAGAGGAAGAGGGGGGAACAGGGGGTGCTGTACAGGTGAAACAGGGATGGGGATGGGGGAACAGGGGGAATGGTGCATATGAAACAGGGATGAAGAGGGAGAAACAGGGGGGAGTGGTGCAGGTGAAACAGGGATGAAGAGGGAGAAACAGAGGGAGTGGTGCAGGTGAAACAGGGATGAAGAGGGAGAAACAGAGGGAGTGGTGCAGGTGAAACAGGGATGGAGATGGGGGAACAGGGGGAGTGGTGCAGGTGAAACAGGGATGGGGATGGGGGAACAGGGGGAGTGGTGCAGGTGAAACAGGGATGGGGATGGGGGAACAGGGGGAGTGGTGCAGGTGAAACAGGGATGAAGAGGGAGAAACAGAGGGAGTGGTGCAGGTGAAACAGGGATGAAGAGGGAGAAACAGAGGGAGTGGTGCAGGTGAAACAGGGATGGAGATGGGGGAACAGAGGGAGTGGTGCAGGTGAAACAGGGATGGGGATGGGGGAACAGGGGGAGTGGTGCAGGTGAAACAGGGATGGGGATGGGGGAACAGGGGGAGTGGTGCAGGTGAAAAAGGGATGGGGATGGGGGAACAGGGGGAGTGGTGCAGGTGAAACAGAGATTAAAGGAAAATTTATATAAGTAGATAGATGGATGTTTACATTGATTGCTAAATATATACATTGACGGATAGACGGATGCATAGATGCATCCGTCTATCTGATGGATGGAAAGACATATGAGTAGATGGATGGATAGACATATGAGTAGATGGATGGATAGACAGAAGAGTTGATGGACGGATAAATGGAATATAAATGTATATAATGATAAATGGTTGGTTTATGGGAAGATAGATTGATGGATTGACAGATATAAGTAGATAAATAGATGGATCCATTGATGGATTCATTTGTGCTTATCTCTTGAGGTTCTTCTTGAGATGATTTCGGGGCTTTAGTGTCCCCGCGGTCCGGTCCTCGACCAGGCCTTCACCCCCAGGAAGCAGCCCGTGACAGCTGACTAACACCCAGGTACCTGTTTTACTGCAAGGTAACAGAGGCACAGGGTGAAAGAAACTCTGCCCATTGTTTCTCGGCGGCGCCCGGAATCGAACCCGGGACCACTCGATCACAAGTCCAGTGTCCAGTGTGCTGTCCGCTCGGCCGACTGGCTCCCCGGTCGGAGGGGAGCCGGTGAACAGGCGAATCAGGTTAAAGAATATCTGTCGATTTGCTATTGCATCAACTGAGATTCGATATGGGACCATTAGGATTATAACCAACGAACTCTCTCCGTTTAGATGGTAGGCCTCCAGTTTGTGTGTGTGTACTCACCTAATTGTGCTTGCGGGGGTTGAGCTCTGGCTCTTTGGTCCCGCCTCTCAACCGTCAATCAACTGGTGTACAGATTCCTGAGCCTATTGGGCTCTATCATATCTACATTTGAAACTGTGAATGGAGTCAGCCTCCACCACATCACTTCCTAATGCATTCCATTTGCTAACTACTCTGACACTGAAAAAGTTCTTTCTAACGTCTCTGTGGCTCATTTGGGTACTCAGCTTCCACCTGTGTCCCCTTGTTCGCGTCCCACCAGTGTTGAAAAGTTCGTCCTTGTTTACCCGGTCGATTCCCCTGAGGATTTTGTAGGTTGTGATCATGTCTCCCCTTACTCTTCTGTCTTCCAGTGTCGTGAGGTGCATTTCCCGCAGCCTTTCCTCATAACTCATGCCTCTTAGTTCTGGGACTAGTCTAGTAGCATACCTTTGGACTTTTTCCAGCTTCGTCTTGTGCTTGACAAGGTACGGGCTCCATGCTGGGGCCGCATACTCCAGGATTGGTCTTACATATGTGGTGTACAAGATTCTGAATGATTCCTTACACAGGTTCCTGAACGCCGTTCTGATGTTAGCCAGCCTCGCATATGCCGCAGACGTTATTCTCTTTATGTGGGCTTCAGGAGACAGGTTTGGTGTGATATCAACTCCTAGATCTTTCTCTCTGTCTGTTTCATTAAGTACTTCATCTCCTATTCTGTATCCTGTGCCTGGCCTCCTGTTTCCACTGCCTAGTTTCATTACTTTGCATTTACTCGGGTTGAACTTCAACAGCCATTTGTTGGACCATTCACTCAGTCTATCCAGGTCATCTTGTAGCCTCCTACTATCATCCTCTGTTTCAATCCTCCTCATAATTTTTGCATCGTCGGCAAACATTGAGAGGAACGAATCTATACCCTCTGGGAGATCATTTACATATACCAGAAACAGTATAGGTCCGAGGACTGACCCCTGCGGGACTCCACTTGTGACGTCTCGCCAATCTGAGACTTCACCCCTCACACAGACTCGTTGTCTCCTGTTGCTTAGGTATTCCTCTATCCACCGGAGTACCTTCCCTCTCACTCCAGCCTGCATCTCCAACTTTCGCACTAGCCTCTTGTGTGGCACTGTATCAAAGGCTTTCTGACAATCCAAAAATATGCAGTCTGCCCACCCTTCTCTTTCTTGCCTTATTTTTGTTGCCTGGTCGTAGAATTCAAGTAACCCTGTGAGGCAGGACCTGCCATCCCTGAACCCATGTTGATGCTGTGTTACAAAGTTCCTTCGCTCCAGATGCTCCACTAGTTTTTTTCGCACAATCTTCTCCATCAGCTTGCATGGTATGCAGGTTAGGGACACTGGCCTGTAGTTCAGTGCCTCCTGTCTATCCCCTTTCTTGTATATCGGGACTACGTTAGCTGCTTTCCAAATATCTGGCAGTTCCCCTGTTGCCAGTGATTTGTTATACACTATGGAGAGTGGTAGGCTCAGTTCTCTTGCTCCTTCCTTTAGAACCCAAGGGGAGATTCCATCTGGGCCTATAGCCTTCGTCACGTCCAACTCTAGTAAACACTTCCTTACTTCCCCACTGGTAATCTCAAACTCTTCCAGTGGTTCCTGGTTAGCTATTCCCTCACTTACCTCTGGAATTTCTCCTTGTTCTAAGGTGAAGACCTCCTGGAATTTCTTATTCAATTCCTCACACACTTCCTTGTCATTTGTAGTGAATCCTTCCGCCCCTATCCTTAATCTCATAACCTGTTCCTTTACTGTTGTTTTTCTCCTAATGTGGCTATGCAACAATTTAGGCTGAGTCTTTGCCTTGCTTGCGATGTCATTTTCGTATTGTCTTTCTGCCTCTCTTCTCATCCTGACATATTCATTCCTGGCATTCTGGTATCTTTCTCTGCTCTCCAGTGTCCTGTTATTCCTATAGTTTCTCCATGCCCTTTTACTTTGCTGCTTAGCTAGCCTACATCTTTGATTAAACCATGGGTTTCTCATCTTCATTTCTCTGTTTTCCTTTTGGACTGGGACAAACTTGTTTGCTGCGTCCTTGCACTTCTGCGTGATGTAATCCATCATATCTTGGGCCGTCTTTCCCCTGAGCTCTGTTTCCCATGCTATATCTGTTAGGAATTTTCTTATCCCCTCATAGTTTCCCTTTCGGTATGCTAACCTTTTGGTTTCGGTATCCCTCCTCGAGTTCAATAACCCTTCTTCAATCAAGTACTCAAACACCAGTACACTGTGGTCGCTCATTCCTACTGGGTCCTCAAAACCGATTTCTCTTATGTCGGAGTCGTTCAGAGTGAAGACTAGGTCGAGTCTCGCTGGTTCGTCATTGCCTCTCATCCTTGTGGGTTCTCCGACATGCTGCGTTAAAAAGTTGCTTGTCACCACCTCCAATAGTTTGGCTCTCCACGTATCCTCGCCTCCATGCGGTTCCTTGTTCTCCCAGTCAATCTTTCCGTGATTGAAGTCGCCCATGATGAGCAGGTGGGATCTATTTCTACAGGCAGCAGAGGCTGCCCTCTCAATTATAGTGTTAACTGCCTTGTTGTTGTTTTCATACTCTTGACTGGGTCTCCTGTCATTTGGTGGAGGGTTGTATATTACTGCTACTACTATTCTTGGTCCTCCCATTGTTATGGTGCCTGCTATGTAGTCTCTGAACTCCTCACAGCCCGGGATGGCCATCTCCTTAAAACTCCATTCCCTTCTCATGAGTAGGGCCACTCCGCCTCCTCCTCTACCTTCCCTCTCTTTCCTTATTACTGTATACTCCTGGGGAAACACGGCATTCGTTATGATTCCAGAGAGTTTTGTTTCAGTGAGTCCGATTACATCTGGGTTAACTTCTTGTGCTCTTTCCCTTAGTTCACTTGTCTTGCTTGTGATCCCATCTATGTTTGAGTACATCACCCTGAAACTGACTCTCTTCTGCTTCTTTTCTGGGGGGGACCTTTGGGATCTGGGGTGAGTGGGAGCTGGGGGGACCTGGCACGGGGGGATTGGTGGAGGAGGGAGGGCTTGGGGTGGTGGGGGAGAGGGGGAGGGTACAGGGGGTGGATAAGAGGGGGAGGGTACAGGGGGTGGATAAGAGGGGGAGGGTACAGGGGGTGGGTAAGAGAGGGAGGGTTGGGGAAGCATGGGGGGAGGAGAGGCTGTGGGGGATAGGGGAGATGGGGGGGCTTGGGGGGAGAGCAAAGGGTGGAGGGCTTGGGGGGCGTGGGGGAAAAGGGAGGGCTGAGGTGGGTGAGGAAGAGGGGAGGGTTTAGGGGAGTGGGGGAGAGGGGAAGACTTAGGTGGGGTGGGGGAGAGTGAGGGGCTTAGGGGGGAGGGGGAGAAGGGAGGGCATGGGGGTGGGAGAGACGGGAAGGCATGTGGGAGAAGGGAGGGCATGGGGGATGGGGGAGAAGGGAGGTCCTGGGGAGAGGGGTGAGGGGGAGAAGGGGGGTGAGTGGGGGGAGGGGGGTGGGTGGGGGGAGGGTGCCCTAGGTGGGTACTTAGTGGGGGGCTGACAGGGGATGGGGCAGGTTGGGTGTCTGTTGGGTAGAATTTGGGGGTGGTGCCCCAATCCCTGTGGCTGTTGCACTGTTTGAGGAGGGTTCTCCACTTCCCTCTGGGATTGTAGGGTTCTGGGTTGTGGTACTCTGATTTCCTTCTCTCTCCCTGCGCTCCTTCCTCGCGTCTGCTGTCCGTATTCTCGTAGTCCGTAGTGTGTGTGTGTGTGTGTGTGTGTGTGTGTGTGTGTGTGTGTGTGTGTGTGTGTGTGTGTGTGTGTGTGTGTGTGTGTGTTAGAGAGAAATAGATGTAGTAGATATAAAAAAAGGAAAAATACATATATTTGATAGGCGGGGTCCAAGAGCTAGTAACTCGATTCTGCAGATACATATAGTAAATACAAGGAGAAAATAAATACACACACACACACACACACACATTAATTGATAATGGACTGTTTTGTGTGCGTATCCATGTGAACTATTGTCAAGACCGACAGACACGTGAAGCTATGTGTGTGTATGTGTACCTGTAATTGAACTGACATGTGTACGGTAATTATCTGTATGTGTCCATTTTAAAGGTACACATTAGTGAATGTGTATTTATGTAAGTTGATTGACATATTTACGTGTGCGCGCGATTAGTGTTACTGTAATTTATATGGTTAACATTTATACGTTTGAATGACATAGTTTCCCATTATTGTCACATTTTTTGTTACATGTCTACTATTGTCAAGATGGACAGACACGTCCAGCTATGAGTGTTTATGTGTACCAGTAATTGAACTGACATGTGTACTGCAACTATCTGCGTGTGTCCATTTTAAAGGAATATATTAGTGAATGTTTATTTATGTAAATTGATTGGAATATGTATGTGGACGCTCGGTTAGTGTTAATGTAATTTATATGGTTAACGTTTGAATGACATAGTTTCCCCTCATTATCACATTTTTTGTTACTATTTCGCTGTTCACTCTCACTCTCTCTCAATCCCGTGGACTAATTGTGCTCACGTGTGTTTGTTTAGGGTAAGGTAACCATAGGCCTTTTACACAATAATTTACAACTATTTGCTAAGGAACATTTCACAAGATCATCTAAGTTTCTAATAAGTGTTCTTTTTCTAATATACAAGTCAATCACACAGTACCTAACCTCAGTCAGAAACACTTTTCTTACTATATCTCGCAACGTCTTTTGCATATATATCCTATCTTAAATAATTAACAATTTTAATTCATAACTGCCAACCCCCCTCCCATCCAAAGCTTTCAAAGCCACCAAACATCATTCCTTTCCCTTAACCTCTCACAAATTATCTTTTGCACCAATACACAAACTAGGGGGCTTTATAGCTGAGTGGACGTCGCTCTCGACTCGTAATCGTAGCTCATTCGATCCCACGGTGATGGAACAAACGGAAATCAGCAGAGTTTCTATCATTCTGATGCCCCTGTTACCTAGCAGTAAATATGTACCTGGGCGTTAGACAGCTGTTACGGGCTGCTTCCTGGGTGTGTTTGTGTGGAGTGTTTTTTATTAGTTAGTAATAATTGATTGATTGACAGTTGAGAGGCGGGCCGAAAGAGTAGAGCTCAACCCTCGCAAGCACAACTAGGTGAACACAACTAGATAAATACTAACCAACCACGATCTCGACAATCCATTACACACACAACCCCCCCTCCCCCTCCCCCCCCCAACTCCCCAAATCGTTTTTCCTAAGTCAATAAAAAATTAAAACAAATCAATTAATTCACCAAAAATACTAACTATAAATAAAGGAACCAAATTTGAGACATACAGCGACTCCAGCGTGGTCTAGTCGGAAGAGAACGTGTTCTCATCTGGATAGATTGCGATCGAGTCTGTCGGAACGGGTGTAACTGCAGGGCACAAATATTTGTGTGTCCCCTCCTGTAGCTGCCTCTATTTCGACAGGTTCCTTGGATAGCTGGAATTGACCTGGCCCTTGGAAAGTGGGGAAGGGGTGAAATCCGTTGGGCCCACGGATGGATACCTTGGATCCATGGACCTAGAGCAGGTCAAATCACCTGGGATTCGAACCCACGGTGGGAATAAGGGAGGAGATATGGGAAGGGTGGGGGGAAGGATGTTTCCCTGGAACCAAACCTCACATAAACCCGGACACTCACACACACACCCTCACCCGAACACTCACAGGGGCACTCACACTCACACACTCCCATAGACTGTGATAAGGGAGACCATCTGAGGGGACACAGATGGCCTCCTGGACCCACAGGTATAACTGGACACACACGCACCCGGACACTCACACTCACACACACTCGCCCGGACACTCACAGGGATATACACACTCACACACAGACACACATCCATAGACACAAACTGTGATAAGGGAGACCATCTGAGGGGACACAGATGGCCTCTTGGACACACAAGTATATATCAATATTTAATTTTTTATTTATTATTTAATTTTATTAAATAAGTAATCAAATTAATGTTTTTTAATAAATTATTATTTTATTAAATTATTAAATAATTATATTAATAAAACAAATTTAATTA
>NW_027189232.1:208248-236905 GCF_040958095.1 Procambarus clarkii | reverse complement strand
TTTTTTTATATCTACTACATCTATTTCTCTCTAACACACACACACACACACACACACACACACACAAACTGGAGGCCTACCGTCTAAACGGAGAGAGTTCGTTGGTTATAATCCAATGGTCCCATATCGAATCTCAGTTGATGCAATAGCAAATCGACAGATATTCTTTAACCTAATTCGCCTGTTCACCAACTCCCCTCCGACCGGGGAGCCAGTCGGCCGAGCGGACAGCACACTGGACACTGGACTTGTGATCGAGTGGTCCCGGGTTCGATTCCGGGCGCTGCCGAGAAACAATGGGCAGAGTTTCTTTCACCCTGTGCCTCTGTTACCTTGCAGTAAAACAGGTACCTGGGTGTTAGTCAGCTGTCACGGGCTGCTTCCTGGGGGTGGAGGCCTGGTCGAGGACTGGACCGCGGGGACACTAAAGCCCCGAAATCATGTCAAGAAGAACCTCAAGAGATAAGCACAAAGGAATCCATCAATGGATCCATCTATCTATCTACTTATATCTGTCAATCCATCAATCTATCTTCCCATAAACCAACCATTTATCATTATATACATTTATATTCCATTTATCCGTCCATCAACTCTTCTGTCTATCCATCCATCTACTCATATGTCTTTCCATCCATCAGATAGACGGATGCATCTATACATCCGTCTATCCGTCAATGTATATATTTAGCAATCAATGTAAACATCCATCTATCTACTTATATAAATTTTCCTTTAATCCCTGTTTCACCTGCACCACTCCTCCTGTTCCCCCATCCCCATCCATGTTTCACCTGCACCACTCCCCCTGTTCCCCCATCCCCATCCCTGTTTCACATGCACCACTTCCCCTGTTCCCCCATCCCCATCCCTGTTTCACCTGCACCACTCCCCCTGTTCCCCCATCTCCATCCCAGTTTCACCTGCACCACTCCCTCTGTTTCTCCCTCTTCATCCCTGTTTCACCTGCACCACTCCCCCCTGTTTCTCCCTCTTCATCCCTGTTTCATATGCACCACTCCCCCTGTTCCCCCATCCCCATCCCTGTTTCACCTGTACAGCACCCCCTGTTCCCCCCTCTTCCTCCCTGTTTCACCTGCACCACTCCCCCTGTTCCCTCTCTTCATTCCACCTCTAAATCCCGTATCCTTCCCCCCCCCCACCACCACCTTTGCACCTCTTCCTTTAACTTAAATCAGGACCAATAAACTACTTTATGTGTTTAATTTAGGTTTTTTCTATGTACGAAAAAGTCTTCAGCCATCTCCAGCATTATTTTACAATTAACTTTAATTAAATTGGTAGGGGGGGAGTGATAAGAATAATTAATAATTATTTCTAAATCCTTTAGCTAAAGTCAACACAGACCAACCTATGCCCGTTCCCTACCCCAGACCATTCCCTCTACAAATACATTAATTTAGTAATAATAAGCCTTAATAATATATTAATAAATAAATTTTAAAATAAATCTGTGTATGGCTGCAGCCTCCAGCATGTGGCCTCATTACATAGACAGACATTCTCTTTATATATATATATATATATATATATATATATATATATATATATATATATATATATATATATATATATATATATATATATATATATATCAATTTACATAAATAAATATTCACTAATACATTCCTTTAAAATTGACACAAGCGGATTAAGGCGTCCTGTACATACCAGTTGCATTGCTCCTTTCAGTATGGGTTCGAGTCACTTCGGGCATGTGAGTTTTCAGTTGCATATAGTCCTGGGGACCATTAAGGCTTGTTTGCATGTATATATATATATATATATATATATATATATATATATATATATATATATATATATATATATATATATATATATTTAAAAAATCTGTCATATTTGTAAATTAAATAATAAATATTTAATTATTAAATTTAATTTAATTTGTTATAATAATAATATTATTTAATAATTTAATAAAATAATAATTTATTAAAAAAATTAATTTGATTACTTATTTATTAAAATTAAATAGTAAATAATAAATTAAATATTGATATATACTTGTGTGTCCAGGAGGCCATCTGTGTCCCCTCAGATGGTCTCCCTTATCACAGTTTGTGTCTATGGATGTGTGTCTGTGTGTGAGTGTGTATATCCCTGTGAGTGTCCAGGCGAGTGTGTGTGAGTGTGAGTGTCCGGGTGCGTGTGTGTCCGGTTATACCTGTGGGTCCAGGAGGCCATCTGTGTCCCCTCAGATGGTCTCCTTTATCACAGTCTATGGGAGTGTGTGAGTGTGAGTGCCCCTGTGAGTGTTCGGGTGAGGGTGTGTGTGTGAGTGTCCGGGTTTATGTGAGGTTTGGTTCCAGGGAAACATCCTTCCCCCCACCCTTCCCATATCTCCTCCCTTATTCCCACCGTGGGTTCGAATCCCAGGTGATTAGACCTGCTCTAGTTCCATGGATCCAAGGTATCCATCCGTGGGCCCAACGGATTTCACCCCTTCCCCACTTTCCAAGGTTCCAGGCCAATTCCAGCTATCCAGGGAACCTGTTGAAACAGAGGCAGCTACAGGAGGGAACACACAAATATTTGTGCCCTGCAGTTACACACCCGTTCCGACAGACTCGATCGCAATCTATCCAGATGAGAACACGTTCTCTTCCGACTAGACCACGCTGGAGTCGCTGTATGTCTCAAATTTGGTTCCTTTATTTATAGTTAGTATTTTTGGTGAATTAATTGATTTGTTTTATTTATTTATTGACTTAGGAAAAACGATTTGGGGAGTTGGTGGGGGGGGGGAGGGGGAGGGGGGGTTGTGTGTGTAATGGATTGTCGAGATCGTGGTTGGTTAGTATTTATCTAGTTGTGTTCACCTAGTTGTGCTTGCGAGGGTTGAGCTCTACTCTTTCGGCCCGCCTCTCAACTGTCAATCAATCATTACTAAATAATAAAAAACATTCCACACAAACACACCCAGGAAGCAGCCCGTAACAGCTGTCTAACGCCCAGGTACATATTTACTGCTAGGTAACAGGGGCATCAGAATGATAGAAACTCTGCTGATTTCCGTTTGTTCCATCACCGTGGGATCGAATGAGCTACGATTACGAGTCGAGAGCGACGTCCACTCAGCTATAAAGCCCCCTAGTTTGTGTATTGGTGCAAAAGATAATTTGGGAGAGGTTAAGGGAAAGGAATGATGTTTGGTGGCTTTGAAAGCTTTGGATGGGAGGGGGGTTGACAGTTATGAATTAAAATTGTTAATTATTTAAGATGGGATATATAGGCAAAAGACGTTGCGAGATATAGTAAGAAAAGTGTTTGTGACTGAGGTTAGGTACTGTGTGATTGACTTGTATATTAGGAAAAAGAACACTTATTAGAAACTTAGATGATCTTTTGAAATTTTCCTTAGCAAATAGTTGTAAATTATTGTGTAAAAGGCCTATGGTTACCTTACCCTAAACAAACACACGTGAGCACAATTAGTCCACGGGATTCAGAGAGAGTGAGAGTGAACAGCGAAATAGCAACAAAAAATGTGACAATGAGGGGAAACTATGACATTCAAACGTTAACCATATAAATTACAGTAACACTAACCGAGCGTCCACATACATATTGCAATCAATTTACATAAATAAACATTCACTAATATATTCCTTTAAAATGGACACACGCAGATAGTTGCAGTACACATGTCAGTTCAATTACTGGTACACATAAACACTCATAGCTGGACGTGTCTGTCCATCTTGACAATAGTAGACATGTAACAAAAAATGTGACAATAATGGGAAACAATGTCATTCAAACATATAAATGTTAACCATATAAATTACAGTAACACTAATCGCACGCACACGTACATATGTCAATCAATTTACATATATACACATTCACTAATGTGTACCTTTAAAATGGACACATACAGATAATTACCGTACACATGTCAGTTCAATTACAGGTACACATACACACACATAGCTTCACGTGTCTGTCGGTCTTGACAGACACGTGAAGTCGGTTGTCGGTCATGTGTACACATGGATACGCACACAAAACAGTCCATTATCAATTAATGTGTGTGTGTGTGTGTGTGAATTTATTTTCTCCTTGTATTTACTATATGTATCTGCAGAATCGAGTTATTAGCTCTTGGACCCCGCCTATCAAATATATGTATTTTTCCTTTTTTTATATCTACTACATCTATTTCTCTCTAACACACACACACACACACACACACACACACACAAACTGGAGGCCTACCGTCTAAACGGAGAGAGTTCGTTGGTTATAATCCAATGGTCCCATATCGAATCTCAGTTGATGCAATAGCAAATCGACAGATATTCTTTAACCTAATTCGCCTGTTCACCAACTCCCCTCCGACCGGGGAGCCAGTCGGCCGAGCGGACAGCACACTGGACACTGGACTTGTGATCGAGTGGTCCCGGGTTCGATTCCGGGCGCTGCCGAGAAACAATGGGCAGAGTTTCTTTCACCCTGTGCCTCTGTTACCTTGCAGTAAAACAGGTACCTGGGTGTTAGTCAGCTGTCACGGGCTGCTTCCTGGGGGTGGAGGCCTGGTCGAGGACTGGACCGCGGGGACACTAAAGCCCCGAAATCATGTCAAGAAGAACCTCAAGAGATAAGCACAAAGGAATCCATCAATGGATCCATCTATCTATCTACTTATATCTGTCAATCCATCAATCTATCTTCCCATAAACCAACCATTTATCATTATATACATTTATATTCCATTTATCCGTCCATCAACTCTTCTGTCTATCCATCCATCTACTCATATGTCTTTCCATCCATCAGATAGACGGATGCATCTATACATCCGTCTATCCGTCAATGTATATATTTAGCAATCAATGTAAACATCCATCTATCTACTTATATAAATTTTCCTTTAATCCCTGTTTCACCTGCACCACTCCTCCTGTTCCCCCATCCCCATCCATGTTTCACCTGCACCACTCCCCCTGTTCCCCCATCCCCATCCCTGTTTCACATGCACCACTTCCCCTGTTCCCCCATCCCCATCCCTGTTTCACCTGCACCACTCCCCCTGTTCCCCCATCTCCATCCCAGTTTCACCTGCACCACTCCCTCTGTTTCTCCCTCTTCATCCCTGTTTCACCTGCACCACTCCCCCCTGTTTCTCCCTCTTCATCCCTGTTTCATATGCACCACTCCCCCTGTTCCCCCATCCCCATCCCTGTTTCACCTGTACAGCACCCCCTGTTCCCCCCTCTTCCTCCCTGTTTCACCTGCACCACTCCCCCTGTTCCCTCTCTTCATTCCACCTCTAAATCCCGTATCCTTCCCCCCCCCCCACCACCTTTGCACCTCTTCCTTTAACTTAAATCAGGACCAATAAACTACTTTATGTGTTTAATTTAGGTTTTTTCTATGTACGAAAAAGTCTTCAGCCATCTCCAGCATTATTTTACAATTAACTTTAATTAAATTGGTAGGGGGGGAGTGATAAGAATAATTAATAATTATTTCTAAATCCTTTAGCTAAAGTCAACACAGACCAACCTATGCCCGTTCCCTACCCCAGACCATTCCCTCTACAAATACATTAATTTAGTAATAATAAGCCTTAATAATATATTAATAAATAAATTTTAAAATAAATCTGTGTATGGCTGCAGCCTCCAGCATGTGGCCTCATTACATAGACAGACATTCTCTTTATATATATATATATATATATATATATATATATATATATATATATATATATATATATATATATATATATATATATATATATCAATTTACATAAATAAATATTCACTAATACATTCCTTTAAAATTGACACAAGCGGATTAAGGCGTCCTGTACATACCAGTTGCATTGCTCCTTTCAGTATGGGTTCGAGTCACTTCGGGCATGTGAGTTTTCAGTTGCATATAGTCCTGGGGACCATTAAGGCTTGTTTGCATGTATATATATATATATATATATATATATATATATATATATATATATATATATATATATATATATATATTTAAAAAATCTGTCATATTTGTAAATTAAATAATAAATATTTAATTATTAAATTTAATTTAATTTGTTATAATAATAATATTATTTAATAATTTAATAAAATAATAATTTATTAAAAAAATTAATTTGATTACTTATTTATTAAAATTAAATAGTAAATAATAAATTAAATATTGATATATACTTGTGTGTCCAGGAGGCCATCTGTGTCCCCTCAGATGGTCTCCCTTATCACAGTTTGTGTCTATGGATGTGTGTCTGTGTGTGAGTGTGTATATCCCTGTGAGTGTCCAGGCGAGTGTGTGTGAGTGTGAGTGTCCGGGTGCGTGTGTGTCCGGTTATACCTGTGGGTCCAGGAGGCCATCTGTGTCCCCTCAGATGGTCTCCTTTATCACAGTCTATGGGAGTGTGTGAGTGTGAGTGCCCCTGTGAGTGTTCGGGTGAGGGTGTGTGTGTGAGTGTCCGGGTTTATGTGAGGTTTGGTTCCAGGGAAACATCCTTCCCCCCACCCTTCCCATATCTCCTCCCTTATTCCCACCGTGGGTTCGAATCCCAGGTGATTAGACCTGCTCTAGTTCCATGGATCCAAGGTATCCATCCGTGGGCCCAACGGATTTCACCCCTTCCCCACTTTCCAAGGTTCCAGGCCAATTCCAGCTATCCAGGGAACCTGTTGAAACAGAGGCAGCTACAGGAGGGAACACACAAATATTTGTGCCCTGCAGTTACACACCCGTTCCGACAGACTCGATCGCAATCTATCCAGATGAGAACACGTTCTCTTCCGACTAGACCACGCTGGAGTCGCTGTATGTCTCAAATTTGGTTCCTTTATTTATAGTTAGTATTTTTGGTGAATTAATTGATTTGTTTTATTTATTTATTGACTTAGGAAAAACGATTTGGGGAGTTGGTGGGGGGGGGGAGGGGGAGGGGGGGTTGTGTGTGTAATGGATTGTCGAGATCGTGGTTGGTTAGTATTTATCTAGTTGTGTTCACCTAGTTGTGCTTGCGAGGGTTGAGCTCTACTCTTTCGGCCCGCCTCTCAACTGTCAATCAATCATTACTAAATAATAAAAAACATTCCACACAAACACACCCAGGAAGCAGCCCGTAACAGCTGTCTAACGCCCAGGTACATATTTACTGCTAGGTAACAGGGGCATCAGAATGATAGAAACTCTGCTGATTTCCGTTTGTTCCATCACCGTGGGATCGAATGAGCTACGATTACGAGTCGAGAGCGACGTCCACTCAGCTATAAAGCCCCCTAGTTTGTGTATTGGTGCAAAAGATAATTTGGGAGAGGTTAAGGGAAAGGAATGATGTTTGGTGGCTTTGAAAGCTTTGGATGGGAGGGGGGTTGACAGTTATGAATTAAAATTGTTAATTATTTAAGATGGGATATATAGGCAAAAGACGTTGCGAGATATAGTAAGAAAAGTGTTTGTGACTGAGGTTAGGTACTGTGTGATTGACTTGTATATTAGGAAAAAGAACACTTATTAGAAACTTAGATGATCTTTTGAAATTTTCCTTAGCAAATAGTTGTAAATTATTGTGTAAAAGGCCTATGGTTACCTTACCCTAAACAAACACACGTGAGCACAATTAGTCCACGGGATTCAGAGAGAGTGAGAGTGAACAGCGAAATAGCAACAAAAAATGTGACAATGAGGGGAAACTATGACATTCAAACGTTAACCATATAAATTACAGTAACACTAACCGAGCGTCCACATACATATTGCAATCAATTTACATAAATAAACATTCACTAATATATTCCTTTAAAATGGACACACGCAGATAGTTGCAGTACACATGTCAGTTCAATTACTGGTACACATAAACACTCATAGCTGGACGTGTCTGTCCATCTTGACAATAGTAGACATGTAACAAAAAATGTGACAATAATGGGAAACAATGTCATTCAAACATATAAATGTTAACCATATAAATTACAGTAACACTAATCGCACGCACACGTACATATGTCAATCAATTTACATATATACACATTCACTAATGTGTACCTTTAAAATGGACACATACAGATAATTACCGTACACATGTCAGTTCAATTACAGGTACACATACACACACATAGCTTCACGTGTCTGTCGGTCTTGACAGACACGTGAAGTCGGTTGTCGGTCATGTGTACACATGGATACGCACACAAAACAGTCCATTATCAATTAATGTGTGTGTGTGTGTGTGTGAATTTATTTTCTCCTTGTATTTACTATATGTATCTGCAGAATCGAGTTATTAGCTCTTGGACCCCGCCTATCAAATATATGTATTTTTCCTTTTTTTATATCTACTACATCTATTTCTCTCTAACACACACACACACACACACACACACACACACAAACTGGAGGCCTACCGTCTAAACGGAGAGAGTTCGTTGGTTATAATCCAATGGTCCCATATCGAATCTCAGTTGATGCAATAGCAAATCGACAGATATTCTTTAACCTAATTCGCCTGTTCACCAACTCCCCTCCGACCGGGGAGCCAGTCGGCCGAGCGGACAGCACACTGGACACTGGACTTGTGATCGAGTGGTCCCGGGTTCGATTCCGGGCGCTGCCGAGAAACAATGGGCAGAGTTTCTTTCACCCTGTGCCTCTGTTACCTTGCAGTAAAACAGGTACCTGGGTGTTAGTCAGCTGTCACGGGCTGCTTCCTGGGGGTGGAGGCCTGGTCGAGGACTGGACCGCGGGGACACTAAAGCCCCGAAATCATGTCAAGAAGAACCTCAAGAGATAAGCACAAAGGAATCCATCAATGGATCCATCTATCTATCTACTTATATCTGTCAATCCATCAATCTATCTTCCCATAAACCAACCATTTATCATTATATACATTTATATTCCATTTATCCGTCCATCAACTCTTCTGTCTATCCATCCATCTACTCATATGTCTTTCCATCCATCAGATAGACGGATGCATCTATACATCCGTCTATCCGTCAATGTATATATTTAGCAATCAATGTAAACATCCATCTATCTACTTATATAAATTTTCCTTTAATCCCTGTTTCACCTGCACCACTCCTCCTGTTCCCCCATCCCCATCCATGTTTCACCTGCACCACTCCCCCTGTTCCCCCATCCCCATCCCTGTTTCACATGCACCACTTCCCCTGTTCCCCCATCCCCATCCCTGTTTCACCTGCACCACTCCCCCTGTTCCCCCATCTCCATCCCAGTTTCACCTGCACCACTCCCTCTGTTTCTCCCTCTTCATCCCTGTTTCACCTGCACCACTCCCCCCTGTTTCTCCCTCTTCATCCCTGTTTCATATGCACCACTCCCCCTGTTCCCCCATCCCCATCCCTGTTTCACCTGTACAGCACCCCCTGTTCCCCCCTCTTCCTCCCTGTTTCACCTGCACCACTCCCCCTGTTCCCTCTCTTCATTCCACCTCTAAATCCCGTATCCTTCCCCCCCCCCCACCACCTTTGCACCTCTTCCTTTAACTTAAATCAGGACCAATAAACTACTTTATGTGTTTAATTTAGGTTTTTTCTATGTACGAAAAAGTCTTCAGCCATCTCCAGCATTATTTTACAATTAACTTTAATTAAATTGGTAGGGGGGGAGTGATAAGAATAATTAATAATTATTTCTAAATCCTTTAGCTAAAGTCAACACAGACCAACCTATGCCCGTTCCCTACCCCAGACCATTCCCTCTACAAATACATTAATTTAGTAATAATAAGCCTTAATAATATATTAATAAATAAATTTTAAAATAAATCTGTGTATGGCTGCAGCCTCCAGCATGTGGCCTCATTACATAGACAGACATTCTCTTTATATATATATATATATATATATATATATATATATATATATATATATATATATATATATATATATATATATATATATCAATTTACATAAATAAATATTCACTAATACATTCCTTTAAAATTGACACAAGCGGATTAAGGCGTCCTGTACATACCAGTTGCATTGCTCCTGTCAGTATGGGTTCGAGTCACTTCGGGCATGTGAGTTTTCAGTTGCATATAGTCCTGGGGACCATTAAGGCTTGTTTGCATGTATATATATATATATATATATATATATATATATATATATATATATATATATATATATATATATATATATATATATATTTAAAAAATCTGTCATATTTGTAAATTAAATAATAAATATTTAATTATTAAATTTAATTTAATTTGTTATAATAATAATATTATTTAATAATTTAATAAAATAATAATTTATTAAAAAATTAATTTGATTACTTATTTATTAAAATTAAATAGTAAATAATAAATTAAATATTGATATATACTTGTGTGTCCAGGAGGCCATCTGTGTCCCCTCAGATGGTCTCCCTTATCACAGTTTGTGTCTATGGATGTGTGTCTGTGTGTGAGTGTGTATATCCCTGTGAGTGTCCAGGCGAGTGTGTGTGAGTGTGAGTGTCCGGGTGCGTGTGTGTCCGGTTATACCTGTGGGTCCAGGAGGCCATCTGTGTCCCCTCAGATGGTCTCCTTTATCACAGTCTATGGGAGTGTGTGAGTGTGAGTGCCCCTGTGAGTGTTCGGGTGAGGGTGTGTGTGTGAGTGTCCGGGTTTATGTGAGGTTTGGTTCCAGGGAAACATCCTTCCCCCCACCCTTCCCATATCTCCTCCCTTATTCCCACCGTGGGTTCGAATCCCAGGTGATTAGACCTGCTCTAGTTCCATGGATCCAAGGTATCCATCCGTGGGCCCAACGGATTTCACCCCTTCCCCACTTTCCAAGGTTCCAGGCCAATTCCAGCTATCCAGGGAACCTGTTGAAACAGAGGCAGCTACAGGAGGGAACACACAAATATTTGTGCCCTGCAGTTACACACCCGTTCCGACAGACTCGATCGCAATCTATCCAGATGAGAACACGTTCTCTTCCGACTAGACCACGCTGGAGTCGCTGTATGTCTCAAATTTGGTTCCTTTATTTATAGTTAGTATTTTTGGTGAATTAATTGATTTGTTTTATTTATTTATTGACTTAGGAAAAACGATTTGGGGAGTTGGTGGGGGGGGGGAGGGGGAGGGGGGGTTGTGTGTGTAATGGATTGTCGAGATCGTGGTTGGTTAGTATTTATCTAGTTGTGTTCACCTAGTTGTGCTTGCGAGGGTTGAGCTCTACTCTTTCGGCCCGCCTCTCAACTGTCAATCAATCATTACTAAATAATAAAAAACATTCCACACAAACACACCCAGGAAGCAGCCCGTAACAGCTGTCTAACGCCCAGGTACATATTTACTGCTAGGTAACAGGGGCATCAGAATGATAGAAACTCTGCTGATTTCCGTTTGTTCCATCACCGTGGGATCGAATGAGCTACGATTACGAGTCGAGAGCGACGTCCACTCAGCTATAAAGCCCCCTAGTTTGTGTATTGGTGCAAAAGATAATTTGGGAGAGGTTAAGGGAAAGGAATGATGTTTGGTGGCTTTGAAAGCTTTGGATGGGAGGGGGGTTGACAGTTATGAATTAAAATTGTTAATTATTTAAGATGGGATATATAGGCAAAAGACGTTGCGAGATATAGTAAGAAAAGTGTTTGTGACTGAGGTTAGGTACTGTGTGATTGACTTGTATATTAGGAAAAAGAACACTTATTAGAAACTTAGATGATCTTTTGAAATTTTCCTTAGCAAATAGTTGTAAATTATTGTGTAAAAGGCCTATGGTTACCTTACCCTAAACAAACACACGTGAGCACAATTAGTCCACGGGATTCAGAGAGAGTGAGAGTGAACAGCGAAATAGCAACAAAAAATGTGACAATGAGGGGAAACTATGACATTCAAACGTTAACCATATAAATTACAGTAACACTAACCGAGCGTCCACATACATATTGCAATCAATTTACATAAATAAACATTCACTAATATATTCCTTTAAAATGGACACACGCAGATAGTTGCAGTACACATGTCAGTTCAATTACTGGTACACATAAACACTCATAGCTGGACGTGTCTGTCCATCTTGACAATAGTAGACATGTAACAAAAAATGTGACAATAATGGGAAACAATGTCATTCAAACATATAAATGTTAACCATATAAATTACAGTAACACTAATCGCACGCACACGTACATATGTCAATCAATTTACATATATACACATTCACTAATGTGTACCTTTAAAATGGACACATACAGATAATTACCGTACACATGTCAGTTCAATTACAGGTACACATACACACACATAGCTTCACGTGTCTGTCGGTCTTGACAGACACGTGAAGTCGGTTGTCGGTCATGTGTACACATGGATACGCACACAAAACAGTCCATTATCAATTAATGTGTGTGTGTGTGTGTGTGAATTTATTTTCTCCTTGTATTTACTATATGTATCTGCAGAATCGAGTTATTAGCTCTTGGACCCCGCCTATCAAATATATGTATTTTTCCTTTTTTTATATCTACTACATCTATTTCTCTCTAACACACACACACACACACACACACACACACACAAACTGGAGGCCTACCGTCTAAACGGAGAGAGTTCGTTGGTTATAATCCAATGGTCCCATATCGAATCTCAGTTGATGCAATAGCAAATCGACAGATATTCTTTAACCTAATTCGCCTGTTCACCAACTCCCCTCCGACCGGGGAGCCAGTCGGCCGAGCGGACAGCACACTGGACACTGGACTTGTGATCGAGTGGTCCCGGGTTCGATTCCGGGCGCTGCCGAGAAACAATGGGCAGAGTTTCTTTCACCCTGTGCCTCTGTTACCTTGCAGTAAAACAGGTACCTGGGTGTTAGTCAGCTGTCACGGGCTGCTTCCTGGGGGTGGAGGCCTGGTCGAGGACTGGACCGCGGGGACACTAAAGCCCCGAAATCATGTCAAGAAGAACCTCAAGAGATAAGCACAAAGGAATCCATCAATGGATCCATCTATCTATCTACTTATATCTGTCAATCCATCAATCTATCTTCCCATAAACCAACCATTTATCATTATATACATTTATATTCCATTTATCCGTCCATCAACTCTTCTGTCTATCCATCCATCTACTCATATGTCTTTCCATCCATCAGATAGACGGATGCATCTATACATCCGTCTATCCGTCAATGTATATATTTAGCAATCAATGTAAACATCCATCTATCTACTTATATAAATTTTCCTTTAATCCCTGTTTCACCTGCACCACTCCTCCTGTTCCCCCATCCCCATCCATGTTTCACCTGCACCACTCCCCCTGTTCCCCCATCCCCATCCCTGTTTCACATGCACCACTTCCCCTGTTCCCCCATCCCCATCCCTGTTTCACCTGCACCACTCCCCCTGTTCCCCCATCTCCATCCCAGTTTCACCTGCACCACTCCCTCTGTTTCTCCCTCTTCATCCCTGTTTCACCTGCACCACTCCCCCCTGTTTCTCCCTCTTCATCCCTGTTTCATATGCACCACTCCCCCTGTTCCCCCATCCCCATCCCTGTTTCACCTGTACAGCACCCCCTGTTCCCCCCTCTTCCTCCCTGTTTCACCTGCACCACTCCCCCTGTTCCCTCTCTTCATTCCACCTCTAAATCCCGTATCCTTCCCCCCCCCCCCACCACCTTTGCACCTCTTCCTTTAACTTAAATCAGGACCAATAAACTACTTTATGTGTTTAATTTAGGTTTTTTCTATGTACGAAAAAGTCTTCAGCCATCTCCAGCATTATTTTACAATTAACTTTAATTAAATTGGTAGGGGGGGAGTGATAAGAATAATTAATAATTATTTCTAAATCCTTTAGCTAAAGTCAACACAGACCAACCTATGCCCGTTCCCTACCCCAGACCATTCCCTCTACAAATACATTAATTTAGTAATAATAAGCCTTAATAATATATTAATAAATAAATTTTAAAATAAATCTGTGTATGGCTGCAGCCTCCAGCATGTGGCCTCATTACATAGACAGACATTCTCTTTATATATATATATATATATATATATATATATATATATATATATATATATATATATATATATATATATATATATATATATATATCAATTTACATAAATAAATATTCACTAATACATTCCTTTAAAATTGACACAAGCGGATTAAGGCGTCCTGTACATACCAGTTGCATTGCTCCTTTCAGTATGGGTTCGAGTCACTTCGGGCATGTGAGTTTTCAGTTGCATATAGTCCTGGGGACCATTAAGGCTTGTTTGCATGTATATATATATATATATATATATATATATATATATATATATATATATATATATATATATATATATATATATATATATATTTAAAAAATCTGTCATATTTGTAAATTAAATAATAAATATTTAATTATTAAATTTAATTTAATTTGTTATAATAATAATATTATTTAATAATTTAATAAAATAATAATTTATTAAAAAAATTAATTTGATTACTTATTTATTAAAATTAAATAGTAAATAATAAATTAAATATTGATATATACTTGTGTGTCCAGGAGGCCATCTGTGTCCCCTCAGATGGTCTCCCTTATCACAGTTTGTGTCTATGGATGTGTGTCTGTGTGTGAGTGTGTATATCCCTGTGAGTGTCCAGGCGAGTGTGTGTGAGTGTGAGTGTCCGGGTGCGTGTGTGTCCGGTTATACCTGTGGGTCCAGGAGGCCATCTGTGTCCCCTCAGATGGTCTCCTTTATCACAGTCTATGGGAGTGTGTGAGTGTGAGTGCCCCTGTGAGTGTTCGGGTGAGGGTGTGTGTGTGAGTGTCCGGGTTTATGTGAGGTTTGGTTCCAGGGAAACATCCTTCCCCCCACCCTTCCCATATCTCCTCCCTTATTCCCACCGTGGGTTCGAATCCCAGGTGATTAGACCTGCTCTAGTTCCATGGATCCAAGGTATCCATCCGTGGGCCCAACGGATTTCACCCCTTCCCCACTTTCCAAGGTTCCAGGCCAATTCCAGCTATCCAGGGAACCTGTTGAAACAGAGGCAGCTACAGGAGGGAACACACAAATATTTGTGCCCTGCAGTTACACACCCGTTCCGACAGACTCGATCGCAATCTATCCAGATGAGAACACGTTCTCTTCCGACTAGACCACGCTGGAGTCGCTGTATGTCTCAAATTTGGTTCCTTTATTTATAGTTAGTATTTTTGGTGAATTAATTGATTTGTTTTATTTATTTATTGACTTAGGAAAAACGATTTGGGGAGTTGGTGGGGGGGGGGAGGGGGAGGGGGGGTTGTGTGTGTAATGGATTGTCGAGATCGTGGTTGGTTAGTATTTATCTAGTTGTGTTCACCTAGTTGTGCTTGCGAGGGTTGAGCTCTACTCTTTCGGCCCGCCTCTCAACTGTCAATCAATCATTACTAAATAATAAAAAACATTCCACACAAACACACCCAGGAAGCAGCCCGTAACAGCTGTCTAACGCCCAGGTACATATTTACTGCTAGGTAACAGGGGCATCAGAATGATAGAAACTCTGCTGATTTCCGTTTGTTCCATCACCGTGGGATCGAATGAGCTACGATTACGAGTCGAGAGCGACGTCCACTCAGCTATAAAGCCCCCTAGTTTGTGTATTGGTGCAAAAGATAATTTGGGAGAGGTTAAGGGAAAGGAATGATGTTTGGTGGCTTTGAAAGCTTTGGATGGGAGGGGGGTTGACAGTTATGAATTAAAATTGTTAATTATTTAAGATGGGATATATAGGCAAAAGACGTTGCGAGATATAGTAAGAAAAGTGTTTGTGACTGAGGTTAGGTACTGTGTGATTGACTTGTATATTAGGAAAAAGAACACTTATTAGAAACTTAGATGATCTTTTGAAATTTTCCTTAGCAAATAGTTGTAAATTATTGTGTAAAAGGCCTATGGTTACCTTACCCTAAACAAACACACGTGAGCACAATTAGTCCACGGGATTCAGAGAGAGTGAGAGTGAACAGCGAAATAGCAACAAAAAATGTGACAATGAGGGGAAACTATGACATTCAAACGTTAACCATATAAATTACAGTAACACTAACCGAGCGTCCACATACATATTGCAATCAATTTACATAAATAAACATTCACTAATATATTCCTTTAAAATGGACACACGCAGATAGTTGCAGTACACATGTCAGTTCAATTACTGGTACACATAAACACTCATAGCTGGACGTGTCTGTCCATCTTGACAATAGTAGACATGTAACAAAAAATGTGACAATAATGGGAAACAATGTCATTCAAACATATAAATGTTAACCATATAAATTACAGTAACACTAATCGCACGCACACGTACATATGTCAATCAATTTACATATATACACATTCACTAATGTGTACCTTTAAAATGGACACATACAGATAATTACCGTACACATGTCAGTTCAATTACAGGTACACATACACACACATAGCTTCACGTGTCTGTCGGTCTTGACAGACACGTGAAGTCGGTTGTCGGTCATGTGTACACATGGATACGCACACAAAACAGTCCATTATCAATTAATGTGTGTGTGTGTGTGTGTGAATTTATTTTCTCCTTGTATTTACTATATGTATCTGCAGAATCGAGTTATTAGCTCTTGGACCCCGCCTATCAAATATATGTATTTTTCCTTTTTTTATATCTACTACATCTATTTCTCTCTAACACACACACACACACACACACACACACACAAACTGGAGGCCTACCGTCTAAACGGAGAGAGTTCGTTGGTTATAATCCAATGGTCCCATATCGAATCTCAGTTGATGCAATAGCAAATCGACAGATATTCTTTAACCTAATTCGCCTGTTCACCAACTCCCCTCCGACCGGGGAGCCAGTCGGCCGAGCGGACAGCACACTGGTCACTGGACTTGTGATCGAGTGGTCCCGGGTTCGATTCCGGGCGCTGCCGAGAAACAATGGGCAGAGTTTCTTTCACCCTGTGCCTCTGTTACCTTGCAGTAAAACAGGTACCTGGGTGTTAGTCAGCTGTCACGGGCTGCTTCCTGGGGGTGGAGGCCTGGTCGAGGACTGGACCGCGGGGACACTAAAGCCCCGAAATCATGTCAAGAAGAACCTCAAGAGATAAGCACAAAGGAATCCATCAATGGATCCATCTATCTATCTACTTATATCTGTCAATCCATCAATCTATCTTCCCATAAACCAACCATTTATCATTATATACATTTATATTCCATTTATCCGTCCATCAACTCTTCTGTCTATCCATCCATCTACTCATATGTCTTTCCATCCATCAGATAGACGGATGCATCTATACATCCGTCTATCCGTCAATGTATATATTTAGCAATCAATGTAAACATCCATCTATCTACTTATATAAATTTTCCTTTAATCCCTGTTTCACCTGCACCACTCCTCCTGTTCCCCCATCCCCATCCATGTTTCACCTGCACCACTCCCCCTGTTCCCCCATCCCCATCCCTGTTTCACATGCACCACTTCCCCTGTTCCCCCATCCCCATCCCTGTTTCACCTGCACCACTCCCCCTGTTCCCCCATCTCCATCCCAGTTTCACCTGCACCACTCCCTCTGTTTCTCCCTCTTCATCCCTGTTTCACCTGCACCACTCCCCCCTGTTTCTCCCTCTTCATCCCTGTTTCATATGCACCACTCCCCCTGTTCCCCCATCCCCATCCCTGTTTCACCTGTACAGCACCCCCTGTTCCCCCCTCTTCCTCCCTGTTTCACCTGCACCACTCCCCCTGTTCCCTCTCTTCATTCCACCTCTAAATCCCGTATCCTTCCCCCCCCCCCCACCACCTTTGCACCTCTTCCTTTAACTTAAATCAGGACCAATAAACTACTTTATGTGTTTAATTTAGGTTTTTTCTATGTACGAAAAAGTCTTCAGCCATCTCCAGCATTATTTTACAATTAACTTTAATTAAATTGGTAGGGGGGGAGTGATAAGAATAATTAATAATTATTTCTAAATCCTTTAGCTACCCTTTAGCTAGGACAGCACACTGGACACTGGACTTGTGATCGAGTGGTCCCGGGTTCGATTCCGGGCGCTGCCGAGAAACAATGGGCAGAGTTTCTTTCACCCTGTGCCTCTGTTACCTTGCAGTAAAACAGGTACCTGGGTGTTAGTCAGCTGTCACGGGCTGCTTCCTGGGGGTGGAGGCCTGTTCGAAGACCGGACAGCGGGGACACTAAAGCCCCGAAATCATCTCAAGAAGAACCTCAAGAGATAAGCACAAAGGAATCCATCAATGGATCCATCTATCTATCTACTTATATCTGTCAATCCATCAATCTATCTTCCCATAAACCAACCATTTATCATTATATACATTTATATTCCATTTATCCGTCCATCAACTCTTCTGTCTATCCATCCATCTACTCATATGTCTTTCCATCCATCAGATAGACGGATGCATCTATACATCCGTCTATCCGTCAATGTATATATTTAGCAATCAATGTAAACATCCATCTATCTACTTATATAAATTTTCCTTTAATCCCTGTTTCACCTGCACCACTCCTCCTGTTCCCCCATCCCCATCCCTGTTTCACCTGCACCACTCCCCCTGTTCCCCCATCCCCATCCCTGTTTCACCTGCACCATTTCCCCTGTTCCCCCATCCCCATCCCTGTTTCACCTGCACCACTCCCCCTGTTCCCCCATCTCCATCCCTGTTTCACCTGCACCACTCCCTCTGTTTCTCCCTCTTCATCCCTGTTTCACCTGCACCCCTCCCCCCTGTTTCTCCTTCTTCATCCCTGTTTCATATGCACCACTCCCCCTGTTCCCCCATCCCCATCCCTGTTTCACCTGTACAGCACCCCCTGTTCCCCCCTCTTCCTCCCTGTTTCACCTGCACCACTCCCCCTGTTCCCTCTCTTCATTCCACCTCTAAATCCCGTATCCTTCCCCCCCCCCCCACCACCTTTGCACCTCTTCCTTTAACTTAAATCAGGACCAATAAACTACTTTATGTGTTTAATTTAGGTTTTTTCTATGTACGAAAAAGTCTTCAGCCATCTCCAGCATTATTTTACAATTAACTTTAATTAAATTGGTAGGGGGGGAGTGATAAGAATAATTAATAATTATTTCTAAATCCTTTAGCTAAAGTCAACACTGACCAACCTATGCCCGTTCCCTACCCCAGACCATTCCCTCTACAAATACATTAATTTAGTAATAATAAGCCTTAATAATATATTAATAAATAAATTTTAAAATAAATCTGTGTATGGCTGCAGCCTCCAGCATGTGGCCTCATTACATAGACAGACATTCTCTTTATATATATATATATATATATATATATATATATATATATATATATATATATATATATATATATATATATCAATTTACATAAATAAATATTCACTAATACATTCCTTTAAAATTGACACAAGCGGATTAAGGCGTCCTGTACATACCAGTTGCATTGCTCCTTTCAGTATGGGTTCGAGTCACTTCGGGCATGTGAGTTTTCAGTTGCATATAGTCCTGGGGACCATTAAGGCTTGTTTGCATGTATATATATATATATATATATATATATATATATATATATATATATATATATATATATATATATATATATATATTTAAAAAATCTGTCATATTTGTAAATTAAATAATAAATATTTAATTATTAAATTTAATTTAATTTGTTATATTAATAATAATTATTTAATAATTTAATAAAATAATAATGTATTAAAAAAATTAATTTGATTACTTATTTATTAAAATTAAATAGTAAATAATAAATTAAATATTGATATATACTTGTGTGTCCAGGAGGCCATCTGTGTCCCCTCAGATGGTCTCCCTTATCACAGTTTGTGTCTATGGATGTGTGTCTGTGTGTGAGTGTGTATATCCCTGTGAGTGTCCGGGCGAGTGTGTGTGAGTGTGAGTGTCCGGGTGCGTGTGTGTCCGGTTATACCTGTGGGTCCAGGAGGCCATCTGTGTCCCCTCAGATGGTCTCCTTTATCACAGTCTATGGGAGTGTGTGAGTGTGAGTGCCCCTGTGAGTGTTCGGGTGAGGGGTGTGTGTGTGAGTGTCCGGGTTTATGTGAGGTTTGGTTCCAGGGAAACATCCTTCCCCCCACCCTTCCCATATCTCCTCCCTTATTCCCACCGTGGGTTCGAATCCCAGGTGATTAGACCTGCTCTAGTTCCATGGATCCAAGGTATCCATCCGTGGGCCCAACGGATTTCACCCCTTCCCCACTTTCCAAGGTTCCAGGCCAATTCCAGCTATCCAGGGAACCTGTTGAAACAGAGGCAGCTACAGGAGGGAACACACAAATATTTGTGCCCTGCAGTTACACACCCGTTCCGACAGACTCGATCGCAATCTATCCAGATGAGAACACGTTCTCTTCCGACTAGACCACGCTGGAGTCGCTGTATGTCTCAAATTTGGTTCCTTTATTTATAGTTAGTATTTTTGGTGAATTAATTGATTTGTTTTATTTATTTATTGACTTAGGAAAAACGATTTGGGGAGTTGGTGGGGGGGGGGGGAGGGGGGGGAGGGGGAGGGGGGGTTGTGTGTGTAATGGATTGTCGAGATCGTGGTTGGTTAGTATTTATCTAGTTGTGTTCACCTAGTTGTGCTTGCGAGGGTTGAGCTCTACTCTTTCGGCCCGCCTCTCAACTGTCAATCAATCATTACTAAATAATAAAAAACATTCCACACAAACACACCCAGGAAGCAGCCCGTAACAGCTGTCTAACGCCCAGGTACATATTTACTGCTAGGTAACAGGGGCATCAGAATGATAGAAACTCTGCTGATTTCCGTTTGTTCCATCACCGTGGGATCGAATGAGCTACGATTACGAGTCGAGAGCGACGTCCACTCAGCTATAAAGCCCCCTAGTTTGTGTATTGGTGCAAAAGATAATTTGGGAGAGGTTAAGGGAAAGGAATGATGTTTGGTGGCTTTGAAAGCTTTGGATGGGAGGGGGGTTGACAGTTATGAATTAAAATTGTTAATTATTTAAGATGGGATATATAGGCAAAAGACGTTGCGAGATATAGTAAGAAAAGTGTTTGTGACTGAGGTTAGGTACTGTGTGATTGACTTGTATATTAGGAAAAAGAACACTTATTAGAAACTTAGATGATCTTTTGAAATTTTCCTTAGCAAATAGTTGTAAATTATTGTGTAAAAGGCCTATGGTTACCTTACCCTAAACAAACACACGTGAGCACAATTAGTCCACGGGATTCAGAGAGAGTGAGAGTGAACAGCGAAATAGCAACAAAAAATGTGACAATGAGGGGAAACTATGACATTCAAACGTTAACCATATAAATTACAGTAACACTAACCGAGCGTCCACATACATATTGCAATCAATTTACATAAATAAACATTCACTAATATATTCCTTTAAAATGGACACACGCAGATAGTTGCAGTACACATGTCAGTTCAATTACAGGTACACATACACACACATAGCTTCACGTGTCTGTCGGTCTTGACAGACACGTGAAGTCGGTTGTCGGTCATGTGTACACATGGATACGCACACAAAACAGTCCATTATCAATTAATGTGTGTGTGTGTGTGTGTATTTATTTTCTCTTTGTATTTACTATATGTATCTGCAGAATCGAGTTATTAGCTCTTGGACCCCGCCTATCAAATATATGTATTTTTCCTTTTTTTATATCTACTACATCTATTTCTCTCTAACACACACACACACACACACACACACACACACACACACTGGAGGCCTACCGTCTAAACGGAGAGAGTTCGTTGGTTATAATCCAATGGTCCCATATCGAATCTCAGTTGATGCAATAGCAAATCGACAGATATTCTTTAACCTAATTCGCCTGTTCACCAACTCCCCTCCGACCGGGGAGCCAGTCGGCCGAGCGGACAGCACACTGGACACTGGACTTGTGATCGAGTGGTCCCGGGTTCGATTCCGGGCGCTGCCGAGAAACAATGGGCAGAGTTTCTTTCACCCTGTGCCTCTGTTACCTTGCAGTAAAACAGGTACCTGGGTGTTAGTCAGCTGTCACGGGCTGCTTCCTGGGGGTGGAGGCCTGGTCGAAGACCGGACAGCGGGGACACTAAAGCCCGAAATCATCTCAAGAAGAACCTCAAGAGATAAGCACAAAGGAATCCATCAATGGATCCATCTATCTATCTACTTATATCTGTCAATCCATCAATCTATCTTCCCATAAACCAACCATTTATCATTATATACATTTATATTCCATTTATCCGTCCATCAACTCTTCTGTCTATCCATCCATCTACTCATATGTCTTTCCATCCATCAGATAGACGGATGCATCTATACATCCGTCTATCCGTCAATGTATATATTTAGCAATCAATGTAAACATCCATCTATCTACTTATATAAATTTTCCTTTAATCCCTGTTTCACCTGCACCACTCCTCCTGTTCCCCCATCCCCATCCCTGTTTCACCTGCACCACTCCCCCTGTTCCCCCATCCCCATCCCTGTTTCACCTGCACCATTTCCCCTGTTCCCCCATCCCCATCCCTGTTTCACCTGCACCACTCCCCCTGTTCCCCCATCTCCATCCCTGTTTCACCTGCACCACTCCCTCTGTTTCTCCCTCTTCATCCCTGTTTCACCTGCACCCCTCCCCCCTGTTTCTCCTTCTTCATCCCTGTTTCATATGCACCACTCCCCCTGTTCCCCCATCCCCATCCCTGTTTCACCTGTACAGCACCCCCTGTTCCCCCCTCTTCCTCCCTGTTTCACCTGCACCACTCCCCCTGTTCCCTCTCTTCATTCCACCTCTAAATCCCGTATCCTTCCCCCCCCCCCCACCACCTTTGCACCTCTTCCTTTAACTTAAATCAGGACCAATAAACTACTTTATGTGTTTAATTTAGGTTTTTTCTATGTACGAAAAAGTCTTCAGCCATCTCCAGCATTATTTTACAATTAACTTTAATTAAATTGGTAGGGGGGGAGTGATAAGAATAATTAATAATTATTTCTAAATCCTTTAGCTAAAGTCAACACTGACCAACCTATGCCCGTTCCCTACCCCAGACCATTCCCTCTACAAATACATTAATTTAGTAATAATAAGCCTTAATAATATATTAATAAATAAATTTTAAAATAAATCTGTGTATGGCTGCAGCCTCCAGCATGTGGCCTCATTACATAGACAGACATTCTCTTTATATATATATATATATATATATATATATATATATATATATATATATATATATATATATATATATATATATATATATATCAATTTACATAAATAAATATTCACTAATACATTCCTTTAAAATTGACACAAGCGGATTAAGGCGTCCTGTACATACCAGTTGCATTGCTCCTTTCAGTATGGGTTCGAGTCACTTCGGGCATGTGAGTTTTCAGTTGCATATAGTCCTGGGGACCATTAAGGCTTGTTTGCATTTATATATATATATATATATATATATATATATATATATATATATATATATATATATATATATATATATATATATTTAAAAAATCTGTCATATTTGTAAATTAAATAATAAATATTTAATTATTAAATTTAATTTAATTTGTTATATTAATATAATTATTTAATAATTTAATAAAATAATAATGTATTAAAAAAATTAATTTGATTACTTATTTATTAAAATTAAATAGTAAATAATAAATTAAATATTGATATATACTTGTGTGTCCAGGAGGCCATCTGTGTCCCCTCAGATGGTCTCCCTTATCACAGTTTGTGTCTATGGATGTGTGTCTGTGTGTGAGTGTGTATATCCCTGTGAGTGTCCGGGCGAGTGTGTGTGAGTGTGAGTGTCCGGGTGCGTGTGTGTCCGGTTATACCTGTGGGTCCAGGAGGCCATCTGTGTCCCCTCAGATGGTCTCCTTTATCACAGTCTATGGGAGTGTGTGAGTGTGAGTGCCCCTGTGAGTGTTCGGGTGAGGGTGTGTGTGTGAGTGTCCGGGTTTATGTGAGGTTTGGTTCCAGGGAAACATCCTTCCCCCCACCCTTCCCATATCTCCTCCCTTATTCCCACCGTGGGTTCGAATCCCAGGTGATTAGACCTGCTCTAGGTCCATGGATCCAAGGTATCCATCCGTGGGCCCAACGGATTTCACCCCTTCCCCACTTTCCAAGGGCCAGGCCAATTCCAGCTATCCAGGGAACCTGTCGAAACAGAGGCAGCTACAGGAGGGAACACACAAATATTTGTGCCCTGCAGTTACACACCCGTTCCGACAGACTCGATCGCAATCTATCCAGATGAGAACACGTTCTCTTCCGACTAGACCACGCTGGAGTCGCTGTATGTCTCAAATTTGGTTCCTTTATTTATAGTTAGTATTTTTGGTGAATTAATTGATTTGTTTTATTTTTTATTGACTTAGGAAAAACGATTTGGGGAGTTGGTGGGGGGGGGGGAGGGGGAGGGGGGGTTGTGTGTGTAATGGATTGTCGAGATCGTGGTTGGTTAGTATTTATCTAGTTGTGTTCACCTAGTTGTGCTTGCGAGGGTTGAGCTCTACTCTTTCGGCCCGCCTCTCAACTGTCAATCAATCATTATTACTAACTAATAAAAAACATTCCACACAAACACACCCAGGAAGCAGCCCGTAACAGCTGTCTAACGCCCAGGTACATATTTACTGCTAGGTAACAGGGGCATCAGAATGATAGAAACTCTGCTGATTTCCGTTTGTTCCATCACCGTGGGATCGAATGAGCTACGATTACGAGTCGAGAGCGACGTCCACTCAGCTATAAAGCCCCCTAGTTTGTGTATTGGTGCAAAAGATAATTTGGGAGAGGTTAAGGGAAAGGAATGATGTTTGGTGGCTTTGAAAGCTTTGGATGGGAGGGGGGTTGGCAGTTATGAATTAAAATTGTTAATTATTTAAGATAGGATATATAGGCAAAAGACGTTGCGAGATATAGTAAGAAAAGTGTTTGTGACTGAGGTTAGGTACTGTGTGATTGACTTGTATATTAGGAAAAAGAACACTTATTAGAAACTTAGATGATCTTTTGAAATTTTCCTTAGCAAATAGTTGTAAATTATTGTGTAAAAGGCCTATGGTTCAACCCGTTCTCACACAAGACAGCACATATATGACTTAATGCTTAAAGTCAATATGTTGAATATGAATTAGTAAATATGTGATATATTCCCAGTTACTTTTTTTACCAAGGCCCAAACTCTTCTTCACGTACCAATTTACGTGTCACAGTACCCGTCCGTCAACATAGATAGCAGAATATTCGTGATTGGTTCAATTATAAGGAAAATTGTAGTTTTCAGGTCCCACATGGGTTGTGAAATTTACCTACTGTTGTCCATGCTCTTATAATATTACAGATCAGCTATATCCTATTGAAGGCTCGTAGTTTTGTTTTGAGAAATATTAGTTGTTCTTAGTAAATTATAATAAGCACTATAAATTATTACATAGAATAACAGTGCTTCACCAATCAATATTATATACCATAGTTTGGCTTTAAAAATCTTTAAAGAATGTTTTGTAGGAACGCTAACAGAAAACGATGTTACATTTGAATGTCTATGGGGTAAACTACTGCAAACAGGACGGTATTGTGTCTACTATACCAACTCTAGCTAGGATGGGTATATTGTCACCTACCGCCTGTTAGGTGGGAAAGGGGTCCAATACCACCCACAGGATGGGTATGAGGGTCACATCCACCCACAGGATGAGTATGGGGATCACATCCACCCACAGGAAGGGTATGGGGTCCAATACCACCCACAGGATGAGTATGGCGTCCACTACAACCCACAGGATGGGTATGGGGCTCCAACCACCCATAGAATGGGTATGGGGCTCCAACCACAAATAAAATGGGTATAGGGTCCAATAATACCCACTGGATGTTTAAGGCGTCCATTGCCGCGCGTCGAGCTCGAAAACCGCAGCATTCATCTCAGAACCGTGCCTATTTCACACAGATTCCTTAATAAACGTAAGAGTTTTATATGTCACAAGAAAGATAGAAATATAAGCTTCATTCTAAATACCTTACCATGGGCATATTTAAATTTAAAGCGAAGATACGTGTACTTTTATAATAGCCGAGCTTTAACCCCGGACAGATTGATCGACCGAGCAACTCTCTCTCAGAACAATGTTTATTTCACGTGAATTCGTTAATAAACATATATGTTTTATATGTCTCAAGAAAGGCAGACATATAAGCTTCACTTTAAACACTTTACCATAGACATATTTAAAGTTCTAATGAAGATACATGTATTTTAAAAATTACGGAGCTCCCACCCCGTACAGACTGAACGACAGAGCAACTCTCTCTCAGATCAATGTTTATTTCACGTAAATTCGTTAATAAACACAAATGTTTTATATGTCTTAAGCAAGATAGAAATAAGAGCTTCATTTTCAATACATTACAATAGACATATTTATAGCTCAAGTGAAGATACATATGTTTTTATAGTAGCGCTCAGTAGCTTGTCGGGCATGGAGTGCAGACGCCTACGCACTTGCCGATATATTGTATAATTATCAAAGATACGCTAATAAAGCCTAAAATCTTATATGCCTCCAGAAAGATCCGAGATATGAACATTATTATGATTTCACCAAATGAAATATATCATGTTCGAGAACAAAGATATATCAATTTTAAATTAAGTTTCGACTCTTGCTCGGGCGAGAGAGAGGGAGCGACTCTCGCCCCATCTATTGGAGATTCTGTCCACTAAAGACCCAAAGCTACTCAAACCCTCCTAGCATTATTTAAGTAATGAAGTAATATGGTATATTTACTATAATGTGGGTGCTGAATGCAGAACATGAGAAAACATATATTTACTCCAAACTAATATAATTTCATTATGAAATAAGTAAATAAGTAGCATCAAAGGAAGTCGACGGTCCAAGCGTCAATGTTGTGGAACGACTTATCCAAGATATATCGTTGTTTGGAAAGTGTTTGTTGGCATATCCAGTTGTCGCACTTCTCTGCACAAATTATCACAAATTTAAATTATAATGTTAACAAGTAGAATACGTATTTTTAATAAAATCTAACATAGCTAGTGTTACGGTGCCCTCTCCTATTTCTTCCGTTTGCCGGCTTAAAGAGTCATATCAGCTCTCCCTACTGATTCTCTGAGGTTCAGGGAGTCTAATGATATATGTGGCGACCAGACCGGCTGCCATTTAATGGAAGGAGGTTATATTATAAGTTGTAAATAAAGGAAAATTGGCGCCCTGTTATAAAATGAAACAGTATCCCCTACGGCAGATATGACCTTTTGGAAGGGAGACAAGCCGATCGCGGATTGGCCGACGTAGGTCGCGGGCGACAAATCAGGGCCCGCCATGACGTCACCGAGTGCCCCGGGCGGCGCCAACGTCAGAGTTGTACTGACCGTGGAAGCGACAGGACGCGCCTCGGTCTGCTCTCAAAGATTGGAGGCTCTGCAAGCCTTGTTCAGTGGATTGAGCTGGCCTGCGCAGCCTACCACAGTTTATTGGAGACCCTGCGCTTCTGGGAAGCAAAAGAGGAACCAAGTTCAGTGAGCAGAGAAGTGCCCAAACTTGGAAAATAGTCGGCGACGACGCTGGGCGGCGCCGCTGGCTGGACGTTGAGGTCTGGAAGGTGGGCGAGCAAGCTAGCTGTGACTGGGGTCACATCCACTGAGAATCTTGGAAGGACGACACCGTGCCTAGGACAAGGAGCGACGCCCTGTGGGAGAGGCGAGTGTGGGGGAAAAATAGTGATTAGCTCAGCGCCCATCGATGAACCAGGATTGGGGCAGCTGAATCTCAGGGATTGGGAACGGCGACGACGCGAAGGCTTCACGACACCTGAGGACCTGTGGAACGCCCTGATCGTCGAGGATCGACCCAAGGAAGCGTGGGAACCTCACAACCATCGAGGGACCAGGCGTCGTGAGCCAGGAGTGTAAGGTAGATCATTTTCCCTCCCATTACCCCTTGTATGAGTAGGCTAGTTAGGCCACAATATTTACTCGTGTATGTGGCAGCAAGACTTTATTACTTTAAATAGTAGAGTAGGCTGCAAGGCAGCTTGTGTCCAGGACTGTCAGAGAGGACAGTGTGTATGGATGGCAGGACAGTGAAGAAGAGGTGCCGACGTGGTGAAGAGGCCCTCCTGTGAGAGTGTGAGACTCCTGTCTTCCTGCCCAGTAGAAGGAGCGTTGGATGGTCGTGGAAGAAGAGGCTGACGATCTCCAGACTCATTATCCATATTCCATATTCATGTATTACTTGTGATTGTGTGGGTGTGTTCATGTAATTTGCGTCAGTAAATCCACACATTTTATTACTGTGTTTGAGTGTGCCTCCATTTGTGATATTTCTCTATGAGCATACATTTCTGGCTACAAATAATATATAATACACCCACTGAACTGCATTGCTGGGATGCAGATACAATAACCCAGCTGGCGACCTTGCTAAAGAGGAAGATAGAGAAGACAGGCGGGAAAGGAGTTCCTGCAACCTTTTTTGTCTGGCAGGCAAGACTCAGGGGTATGGTT
>NW_027189232.1:183504-207748 GCF_040958095.1 Procambarus clarkii | reverse complement strand
TATATATATATATATATATTTTTATTTTATTTATTTATTTTTTAAAAATGTTATATTTATAAATATGTATATTTATAAATATGTTATATTTATAAATATGTCAGGAGCGGCGGTGTTGAGCGCTGAACCAGACTGGAAACTGGTCCTCGAGGCCAGTACACGCTGTCCTCACTAGGTGTCGTCGTTCGTTTGGCGGGGGTTTCGGGAGCTGACCCACAGATGGCGTGTTTGTCACTGCTCTAGGCTCGGACGTTGGATCCGGGTCCGTAACAGGGTCCACGAGGCCATCTGTGTCCCCTCAGATGGTCTCCCTTATCACAGTCTATGGGTGTGTGTGAGTGTGAGTGCCCCTGTGAGTGTTCGGGTGAGGGTGTGTGTGTGTGTGTGAGTGTCCGGGTTTATGTGAGGTTTGGTTCTAGGAAACATCCTTCCCCTTCCCCTCCCCATATCTCCTCCCTTATTCCCACCGTGGGTTCGAATCCCAGGTGATTAGACCTGCCCTAAGTCCATGGATCCAAGGTATCCATCCGTGGGCCCAACGGATTTCACCCCCTTCCCCACTTTCCAAGGGCCAGGTCAATTCTAGCTATCCAGGAAACCTGTCGAAACAGAGGCAGCTACAGGAGGGGACACACAAATATTTGTGCCCTGCAGTTACACACCCGTTCCGACAGGCTCGATCGCAATCTATCCAGATGAGAACACGTTCTCTTCCGACTAGACCACACTGGAGTCGCTGTATGTCTCAAATTTGGTTCCTTTATTTATAGTTAGTATTTTTGGTGTATTAATTGATTTGTTTTAATTTTTTAATGACTTAGGTAGAGTGATTTAGGGAGTTGGGGGGGAGGTCGGGTTGTGTGTGTAGTGGATTGTACGAGATCGTGGTTTGTTAGTATTTATCTAGTTGTGTTCACCTAGTTGTGCTTGCGAGGGTTGAGCTCTGCTCTTTCGGCCCGCCTCTCAACTGCCAATCAATCAATTATTAATAACTAATAAAAAAAAATTCGACATACACACACACACCCAGGAAGCAGCCCGCAACAGCTGTCTAACGCTCATTTACATATTTACTGCTAAGTAACAGAGGGCATCAGAATGATAGAAACTCTGCTGATTTCCGTTTGTGCCATCACCGGGGGATCGAATGAGCTAGGATTACGAGTCGGGAGCGACGTCCACTCAGCAATAAAGCCCCCTAGTTTGTGTATTGGTGCAAAAGATAATTTGAGAGGAGTTAAGGGAAAGGAATGACGTTTGGTGGCCTTGAAAGCTCTGGAGGGGAGGGGGGTTGCCAGTTATGAATTAAAATTGTTATTTTTTAAGATAGGATATATATGCAAAAGACGTTGCGGTATATAGTAAGAAAAGTGTTTCTGACTGAAGTTAGGTACTGTGTGATTGACTTGTATGTTAGGAAAAAGAATATTTATTAGAAACTTAGATAATCTTTAGAAATGTTTCTTCTTAAATAGTTGCAAATTATTGTGTGAAAAGCCTATGGTTACCGTACCTTAAACAAACACTCGTGAGCACAATTAGTCCACGGGATTCAGAGAGAGTGAGAATGAACAGCGAAATAGTAACAAAAAATGTGACAATGAGGGGAAACTATGTCATTCAAACGTTAACCATATAAATTACAGTAACACTAACTGAGCGTCTACATACATATTCCTATCAATTTATGTTAACCATTTTAGGGTTGGTTAGGTTCGGTTATATATCTACATTAGTTTTAACTCAAATGAAAAGAACTTAACTCATACATAATGAAATGAACAGTTTTATCATTTCATAAGAAAAAAATTAGAGAAAATATATTAATTCAGGAAAACTTGGCTTATTAGGCAAATCGGGCCTTGCATAGTAGGCTGAGAAGTGCGTTCTTGCTACTAGGTACGACATATATATATATATATATATATATATATATATATATATATATATATATATATATATATATTTTTATTTTATTTATTTATTTTTTAAAAATGTTATATTTATAAATATGTATGTATATTTAAATATTGATATATACCTGTGGGTTCAGGAGGCCATCTGTGTCCCCTCAGATGGTCTCCCTTATCACAGTTTGTGTCTATGGATGTACTCACCTAGTTGTGTTTGCGGGGGTTGAGCTCTGGCTCTTTGGTCCCGCCTCTCAACCGTCAATCAACAGGTGTACAGATTCCTAAGCCTATCGGGCTCTGTCATATCTACACTTGAAACTGTGTATGGAGTCAGCCTCCACCACATCACTTCCTAATGCATTCCATTTGTCAACCACTCTGACACTAAAAAAGTTCTTTCTAATATCTCTGTGGCTCATTTGGGCACTCAGTTTCCACCTGTGTCCCCTAGTACGTGTGCCCCTTGTGTTAAATAGACTGTCTTTATCTACCCTATCAATCCCCTTCAGAATCTTGAATGTGGTGATCATGTCCCCCCTAACTCTTCTGTCTTCCAGCGAAGTGAGGTTTAATTCCCGTAGTCTCTCCTCGTAGCTCATACCTCTCAGCTCGGGTACTAGTCTGGTGGCAAACCTTTGAACCTTTTCCAGTTTAGTCTTATCCTTGACTAGATATGGACTCCATGCTGGGGCTGCATACTCCAGGATTGGCCTGACATATGTGGTATACAAAGTTCTGAATGATTCTTTACACAAGTTTCTGAATGCCGTTCGTATGTTGGCCAGCCTGGCATATGCCGCTGATGTTATCCGCTTGATATGTGCTGCAGGAGACAGGTCTGGCGTGATATCAACCCCCAAGTCTTTTTCCTTCTCTGACTCCTGAAGAATTTCCTCTCCCAGATGATACCTTGTATCTGGCCTCCTGCTCCCTACACCTATCTTCATTACATTACATTTGGTTGGGTTAAACTCTAACAACCATTTGTTCGACCATTCCTTCAGCTTGTCTAGGTCTTCTTGAAGCCTCAAACAGTCCTCTTCTGTTTTAATCCATCTCATAATTTTAGCATCGTCCGCAAACATTGAGAGAAATGAATCGATACCCTCCGGGAGATCATTTACATATATCAGAAACAAGATAGGACCGAGTACAGAGCCCTGTGGGACTCCACTGGTGACTTCACGCCAATCGGAGGTCTCACCCCTCACCGTAACTCTCTGCTTCCTATTGCTTAGATACTCCCTTATCCACTGGAGCACCTTACCAGCTACACCTGCCTGTCTCTCCAGCTTATGTACCAGCCTCTTATGCGGTACTGTGTCAAAGGCTTTCCGCCTTTGCGGAAAGCCTGGTACTGTGTCAAAGGCTTCCGCCTTTCCAAAGGATGTGTGTCTGTGTGTGTGTTTATCCCTGTGAGTGTCCGTGTGAGTGTGTGAGAGTCCGGTTGCGTGTGTGTCCGGTTATGCCTGTGGGTCTGTTACGGCCCTCTCGGGACGCAACGGGGTTCTTACTCTGATGTAGTTAGAGGAAGGTATATATCCGGCCCCAAGCCAGTAGAGGCTATCAAGGGATGCGATCCGTGACGCAAGTAACTTAAAGGGAGTAGGGAAAGAAAGGTAAGAACTTAATATAATATAATATAACCTTCACCATTTAAATATATAAAAGTAAAACGTACACAAGGGGGGGGGGGGGTATTAACACTTTACAAAGGGGATCGACACTGTAGTCTTCTGCTGGAGACTATGGATCCTTGAAGCTAGGTGCTGAGTCCGCGGTGCTTTCTTCGTGGCCTCAAGACGTGTCCTCTGAGAACTCCGAGTCTACCCTGGCCACAGGTCAGCCACAACACAGGTCCACTGGGGGCACCGTCGTGGAGGCCGTCAACCACACGTCCAGCAGGTCTGCTGGCAGGTACTGAGCCACCAAGGCTGGTACAGCCACTCCACGAACGATAAAAGGGGTACGCCCTAGACAGGAGTCTCGTGTGATATCACCAATCACCCTCCTGTCCTCAATACCCCAGTGGATTATCGTCTCCAACCGTCGGTCCCGGGTAAATCCTTCCACTGCCACTCCACTGGCAGGCTTAACACACCACAGTGTTCTTCCGGGGGGACGACGTCACGACAGCTGCAGCAAACTTCACTGTATGGAGACTGGCTGCCTCGGGTAGACTGACTACACCTTCAACCCAGTGGTCCCAGGTTGGCTCTGTAAGCAGACACGTCATTAATAACCGGGACACTAATACACCACACTCACATGCTCAGATACAAACGCCCGACATATTCACTCCATAGATGGCGCTGTCGTCGGAGCACCACCTCACCAGAGGTCAGGAGCGGCGGTGTTGAGCGCTGAACCAGACTGGAAACTGGTCCTCGAGGCCAGTACACGCTGTCCTCACTAGGTGTCGTCGTTCGTTTGGCGGGGGTTTCGGGAGCTGACCCACAGATGGCGTGTTTGTCACTGCTCTAGGCTCGGACGTTGGATCCGGGTCCGTAACACCTCCCCACCAAAAAGAATTTGGTTTGGGGTTCTATAAAAAGAAACACAAACCAAATTAGTACGACGACACAACTCCAAATGGACTTACTTATACTATGAACTAGAGTGATGAGGCTGTCTTGTCCACAGAATTGTCCTACTGGGCAATTCCGGCACAATGGGAACTTGCAGATTGAAGGCGATGTCTTGCCTGGCGTAACCTTCCACGTCTTCCACGTCTCCTCTGCGATGTCAAGCAGGGGCGTCATCTCACATCTCTCGAGTACGGATTGGTTTCGACGCGATCTGGGGTGACTCGACACTTTCCTATGTCGTGGCACCGATGATGGCTGACCACAGACGGCATTTCTGGTGCCAGTCCGATGGTCCTTCAGGGAGACAGGAACCTGGAATACAGGGGTCTGATAATTCAGAGTGATAGCGACCGCGAGTAAAACAGTACTTACAGCATACTCTACTAGGTCCACACCTAGTCCCAACGGGGCTGTTCGTACGTCGCAGGTGGCATTCGCTCTGCCACCGTCAGGTCGACCAACGTTCCACATAACGCTGCATTGAGGCTCAGCAGTCACGCGGGGGGTGTCAACCTGTCGGAAACAGTCACTCAATTTATCACATGTCGTACCTCCTGTATCATCTATTACCTCCCAGGTCCCTTCTTCAACTGCAACACTTGCAGTACAAATCTCCAATCCCTGGGACCTCTTCGCGATGTTCATGGGAGCCATCATTCGTCGGGTCGTCCACCGGTCCTCACTGAGAGCACAAAGAACACATAGGAGAACAAAAAATATCGCTAAGAAACATGAGGCCAATTGAGGGATAAGCTTCCCGAGCCAGTCATGTCCATAGCCGGCCACATCCACACGCCTGGCTTGGACCGAAGAGGGCACTAGACCTTTTGAACACCCGTCACATACCTCTGACGTCTGGGGAATCTCTGGCTGGTTCACTACATGCTGTAACTTGCCATACCGCAAGCACACATCCGCCTTCGCTCCAGACTCGTTGGTATCCGTGGGTGCCCGCACACAAGGCCTCTCTTCTTGCTCAGGTACCTCTGCCTTCTTAACTTCATGTTCCTCGTCGAGAGAATCAGGAGACACTGCTAGATCGTTCTCAATCTGTAGGCGAGAGGACAAATTAAACATAGTTACATCCGGGTCTGTCTTTACTTGGACATTACCACGGCCCGTCGTTACCTCAGACCTTGATGTTCTGGCTGACTCGTCCGCTATCTTGGGATGATTGGTGCTCCAATCGGTCACCAGGTCGTTGGCTAGTACCACGTCAATCCCAGCCACAGGGAGGGTATCGACTACTGCCAACTCACAGGTGCCGCTGAAGTAAGGCGAGTCGAGATGTACTGGCACTAAGGGGGCGATATACTGCGTTCTCGGAAACCCAACCAGGATAACCTCTGGTCTCCCATCCACACTTACTCCCTCGGGTAACGAGCTCTTCACGATCAGGGACTGGGCTGCTCCACTATCTCTGAGCACTACAATTGATCTACCAGTATGATCACTCGTTACATACCCGGTTGAAGTGTGAGGGGCCAACAAACTTGGTCCTTCCTGCGTCGTCGTAGACTGGTTTCCTACTGGTGATGTAACACAGCTCACCAACATCACCTCCCTTCGTGCGCTGCCACCTCTTCTACCTCGGCACCTAGCAGCTATGTGCCCTTTCTGCCCACAAGTCCAGCACACCATATTCCTCCTTGGACTACGGTGTTTCGGACTACTGGGACTTGTTCTTCGGGGGCTACTTGGGGGCGTCTTCTTAGCACTTTGTGGGACGGGTCTTTCTTCTTCGTCGTGAGGTCTGTCAAACCGGCGCTGGTAATTCCTCGGGACGTACTTAGCAGACGGCCTATGAGTCAGGATATACTCTTCAGCCATGGTGGCTGCTGCACTCAAGGTCTCTACCTGCTGTTCCTCTAAGTACGTCTTCAGGTCTACAGACAAACAATCCTTGAAGTCCTCGAGCAGAATCAGCTGCTCGAGGTCTTCCTTGGTCTCCACCTTCCAAGAGGCGCACCATTCTTGAAAAAGTCGCTCCTTGATGGTGGCGAATTCGGTGAAAGTGTGCTCTGAGGTCTTCTTCAGGTTTCGGAACTTTTGCCTATATGCCTCAGGTACCAATTGGTACGCCATGAGCACCACTTTCTTCACCATATCGTAATCGCCGGAGTCGTCAAGGGATAACGTAGAGTAGGCGATTTGGGCCTTCCCAGTCAAAACTGACTGTATCATGATGGCCCAATTCTCCCTTGGCCACTCCAAAGAGGCAGCGACTTTCTCGAAGGCTGCGAAGAACTTCGAAACTTCTCTCTCGTTGAATTTGGGGACCATTTTGATATTCCTTACCGGATCGAAACCGCTTACTCCAGTTTGTCTCTGTCCAGCGCCTAATCGTAATACTTCTAGTTCATGTTGTCTCTGTCTTTCTTCTCTCTCTCTTTCTCGTTCTTCTCTCTCTCGTTCTCGTTCTTCTCTCTCTCGTCTCTCTTCTCTTTCTCGTTCTCTTTCTCGTTCTCGTTCTTCTCGTTCTCTTTCTCGTTCTTCTCTCTCTCTTTCTCGTTCTTCTCTCTCTCTTTCTCGTTCTAATTCTAAACGCCTCATCGCCAATTCTTTATCTTGTCTTTCTCTTTCCATTTCTAATTTCTTCCACTCTATTTCTCGATTAATTTCCAAGGCACGCATTTTGACAGTTAGCAAGCTTATATTCAGCTCACCTGCATCACTGTCAACGTCGCTGCCCTTATCTTCCTTTTCCATGGAAGCTATCTCCTCACCTTCCCTTGTACTAGGAGTTTCGCCTTCCTGTTTCTCTTCTGCCTTCAGGTGCCGGTGAACCTTGGACAAGATCTCCACACGGGAATCACTGGCACGGATCTTTATCTCCAGGTAGGCGCTCACTAGTACAAGCTCTGGTTTGCTCAGATACTTTAATCTGGCAAGACAGTCCACTCTATTCAGAAAAGCCTGAACATCGTCCAGATCATCGATGGTAGCTTTTTCTGCCATTGTCACAGATGGAACACTCAACTAGCACTTAACACACCGAGCACTGTTCTACGCCAATACTGCACTTTATCGCACCAAACACTGCACTTGCCAATATTGCACGTAATCACTTCGGGCACCACACTACCCAATATTGCACCGAGTCCAAGCGAACACTTCGCTCTACAATATTGCACTGAGTCCAAGCGAACACTTCGCTCTACAATATTACACTAAATCACTGAGCACCGCACTAGTCAATATTGCACTTAATCGCTTAATCACAGCGAGCACCGCACTGCACAATATCGCACTTAGTCACTGAGCACCGCACAGGACGTATAACGTCACAATCGTCACACAGGGGGAATTATATACAGGGATTACGCCACTTCACCACCCCTGTCAAACATACTTAACAAGGGGACGGATCCCGCTGGGGATGCCAATTATGTTACGGCCCTCTCGGGACGCAACGGGGTTCTTACTCTGATGTAGTTAGAGGAAGATATATATCCGGCCCCAAGCCAGTAGAGGCTATCAAGGGATGCGATCCGTGACGCAAGTAACTTAAAGGGAGTAGGGAAAAAAAGGTAAGAACTTAATATAATATAATATAACCTTCACCATTTAAATATATAAAAGTAAAACGTACACAGGGGGGGGGGGTATTAACACTTTACAAAGGGGATCGACACTGTAGTCTTCTGCTGGAGACTATGGATCCTTGAAGCTAGGTGCTGAGTCCGCGGTGCTTTCTTCGTGGCCTCAAGACGTGTCCTCTGAGAACTCCGAGTCTACCCTGGCCACAGGTCAGCCACAACACAGGTCCACTGGGGGCACCGTCGTGGAGGCCGTCAACCACACGTCCAGCAGGTCTGCTGGCAGGTACTGAGCCACCAAGGCTGGTACGGCCACTCCACGAACGATAAAAGGGGTACGCCCTAGACAGGAGTCTCGTGTGATATCACCAATCACCCTCCTGTCCTCAATACCCCAGTGGATTATCGTCTCCAACCGTCGGTCCCGGGTAAATCCTTCCACTGCCACTCCACTGACAGGCTTAACACACCACAGTGTTCTTCCGGGGGGACGACGTCACGACAGCTGCAGCAAACTTCACTGTATGGAGACTGGCTGCCTCGGGTAGACTGACTACACCTTCAACCCAGTGGTCCCAGGTTGGCTCTGTAAGCAGACACGTCATTAATAACCGGGACACTAATACACCACACTCACATGCTCAGATACAAACGCCCGACATATTCACTCCATAGATGGCGCTGTCGTCGGAGCACCACCTCACCAGAGGTCAGGAGCGGCGGTGTTGAGCGCTGAACCAGACTGGAAACTGGTCCTCGAGGCCAGTACACGCTGTCCTCACTAGGTGTCGTCGTTCGTTTGGCGGGGGTTTCGGGAGCTGACCCACAGATGGCGTGTTTGTCACTGCTCTAGGCTCGGACGTTGGATCCGGGTCCGTAACAGGGTCCACGAGGCCATCTGTGTCCCCTCAGATGGTCTCCCTTATCACAGTCTATGGGTGTGTGTGAGTGTGAGTGCCCCTGTGAGTGTTCGGGTGAGGGTGTGTGTGTGTGTGTGAGTGTCCGGGTTTATGTGAGGTTTGGTTCTAGGAAACATCCTTCCCCTTCCCCTCCCCATATCTCCTCCCTTATTCCCACCGTGGGTTCGAATCCCAGGTGATTAGACCTGCCCTAAGTCCATGGATCCAAGGTATCCATCCGTGGGCCCAACGGATTTCACCCCCTTCCCCACTTTCCAAGGGCCAGGTCAATTCTAGCTATCCAGGAAACCTGTCGAAACAGAGGCAGCTACAGGAGGGGACACACAAATATTTGTGCCCTGCAGTTACACACCCGTTCCGACAGGCTCGATCGCAATCTATCCAGATGAGAACACGTTCTCTTCCGACTAGACCACACTGGAGTCGCTGTATGTCTCAAATTTGGTTCCTTTATTTATAGTTAGTATTTTTGGTGTATTAATTGATTTGTTTTAATTTTTTAATGACTTAGGTAGAGTGATTTAGGGAGTTGGGGGGGAGGTCGGGTTGTGTGTGTAGTGGATTGTACGAGATCGTGGTTTGTTAGTATTTATCTAGTTGTGTTCACCTAGTTGTGCTTGCGAGGGTTGAGCTCTGCTCTTTCGGCCCGCCTCTCAACTGCCAATCAATCAATTATTAATAACTAATAAAAAAAAATTCGACATACACACACACACCCAGCAAGCAGCCCGCAACAGCTGTCTAACGCTCATTTACATATTTACTGCTAAGTAACAGAGGGCATCAGAATGATAGAAACTCTGCTGATTTCCGTTTGTGCCATCACCGGGGGATCGAATGAGCTAGGATTACGAGTCGGGAGCGACGTCCACTCAGCAATAAAGCCCCCTAGTTTGTGTATTGGTGCAAAAGATAATTTGGAAGGAGTTAAGGGAAAGGAATGACGTTTGGTGGCCTTGAAAGCTCTGGAGGGGAGGGGGGTTGCCAGTTATGAATTAAAATTGTTATTTTTTAAGATAGGATATATATGCAAAAGACGTTGCGGTATATAGTAAGAAAAGTGTTTCTGACTGAAGTTAGGTACTGTGTGATTGACATGTATGTTAGGAAAAAGAATATTTATTAGAAACTTAGATAATCTTTAGAAATGTTTCTTCTTAAATAGTTGCAAATTATTGTGTGAAAAGCCTATGGTTACCGTACCTTAAACAAACACTCGTGAGCACAATTAGTCCACGGGATTCAGAGAGAGTGAGAATGAACAGCGAAATAGTAACAAAAAATGTGACAATGAGGGGAAACTATGTCATTCAAACGTTAACCATATAAATTACAGTAACACTAACTGAGCGTCTACATACATATTCCTATCAATTTATGTTAACCATTTTAGGGTTGGTTAGGTTCGGTTATATATCTACATTAGTTTTAACTCAAATGAAAAGAACTTAACTCATACATAATGAAATGAACAGTTTTATCATTTCATAAGAAAAAAATTAGAGAAAATATATTAATTCAGGAAAACTTGGCTTATTAGGCAAATCGGGCCTTGCATAGTAGGCTGAGAAGTGCGTTCTTGCTACTAGGTACGACATATATATATATATATATATATATATATATATATATATATATATATATATATATATATATATATATATATTTTTATTTTATTTAATTATTTTTTAAAAATGTTATATTTATAAATATGTATGTATATTTAAATATTGATATATACCTGTGGGTTCAGGAGGCCATCTGTGTCCCCTCAGATGGTCTCCCTTATCACAGTTTGTGTCTATGGATGTGTGTCTGTGTGTGTGTTTATCCCTGTGAGTGTCCGTGTGAGTGTGTGAGAGTCCGGTTGCGTATGTGTCCGGTTATGCCTGTGGGTCCACGAGGCCATCTGTGTCCCCTCAGATGGTCTCCCTTATCACAGTCTATGGGTGTGTGTGAGTGTGAGTGCCCCTGTGAGTGTTCGGGTGAGGGTGTGTGTGTGTGTGTGAGTGTCCGGGTTTATGTGAGGTTTGGTTCTAGGGAACATCCTTCCCCTTCCCCTCCCTATATCTCCTCCCTTATTCCCACCGTGGGTTCGAATCCCAGGTGATTAGACCTGCCCTAAGTCCATGGATCCAAGGTATCCATCCGTGGGCCCAACGGATTTCACCCCTTCCCCACTTTCCAAGGGCCAGGTCAATTCTAGCTATCCAGGAAACCTGTCGAAACAGAGGCAGCTACAGGAGGGGACACACAAATATTTGTGCCCTGCAGTTACACACCCGTTCCGACAGGCTCGATCGCAATCTATCCAGATCAGAACACGTTCTCTTCCGACTAGACCACACTGGAGTCGCTGTATGTCTCAAATTTGGTTCCTTTATTTATAGTTAGTATTTTTGGTGTATTAATTGATTTGTTTTAATTTTTTAATGACTTAGGTAGAGTGATTTAGGGAGTAGGGGGGAGGTCGGGTTGTGTGTGTAGTGGATTGTACGAGATCGTGGTTTGTTAGTATTTATCTAGTTGTGTTCACCTAGTTGTGCTTGCGAGGGTTGAGCTCTGCTCTTTCGGCCCGCCTCTCAACTGCCAATCAATCAATTATTAATAACTAATAAAAAAAAAATCGACATACACACACACACCCAGGAAGCAGCCCGCAACAGCTGTCTAACGCTCATTTACATATTTACTGCTAAGTAACAGAGGGCATCAGAATGATAGAAACTCTGCTGATTTCCGTTTGTGCCATCACCGGGGGATCGAATGAGCTAGGATTACGAGTCGGGAGCGACGTCCACTCAGCAATAAAGCCCCCTAGTTTGTGTATTGGTGCAAAAGATAATTTGGGAGGAGTTAAGGGAAAGGAATGACGTTTGGTGGCCTTGAAAGCTCTGGAGGGGAGGGGGGTTGCCAGTTATGAATTAAAATTGTTATTTTTTAAGATAGGATATATATGCAAAAGACGTTGCGGTATATAGTAAGAAAAGTGTTTCTGACTGAAGTTAGGTACTGTGTGATTGACATGTATGTTAGGAAAAAGAATATGTATTAGAAACTTAGATAATCTTTAGAAATGTTTCTTCTTAAATAGTTGCAAATTATTGTGTGAAAAGCCTATGGTTACCGTACCTTAAACAAACACTCGTGAGCACAATTAGTCCACGGGATTCAGAGAGAGTGAGAATGAACAGCGAAATAGTAACAAAAAATGTGACAATGAGGGGAAACTATGTCATTCAAACGTTAACCATATAAATTACAGTAACACTAACTGAGCGTCTACATACATATTCCTATCAATTTATGTTAACCATTTTAGGGTTGGTTAGGTTCGGTTATATATCTACATTAGTTTTAACTCAAATGAAAAGAACTTAACTCATACATAATGAAATGAACAGTTTTATCATTTCATAATAAAAAAATTAGAGAAAATATATTAATTCAGGAAAACTTGGCTTATTAGGCAAATCGGGCCTTGCATAGTAGGCTGAGAAGTGCGTTCTTGCTACTAGGTACGACATATATATATATATATATATATATATATATATATATATATATATATATATATATATTTTTATTTTATTTAATTATTTTTTAAAAATGTTATATTTATAAATATGTATGTATATTTAAATATTGATATATACCTGTGGGTTCAGGAGGCCATCTGTGTCCCCTCAGATGGTCTCCCTTATCACAGTTTGTGTCTATGGATGTGTGTCTGTGTGTGTGTTTATCCCTGTGAGTGTCCGTGTGAGTGTGTGAGAGTCCGGTTGCGTGTGTGTCCGGTTATGCCTGTGGGTCCACGAGGCCATCTGTGTCCCCTCAGATGGTCTCCCTTATCACAGTCTATGGGTGTGTGTGAGTGTGAGTGCCCCTGTGAGTGTTCGGGTGAGGGTGTGTGTGTGTGTGTGAGTGTCCGGGTTTATGTGAGGTTTGGTTCTAGGGAACATCCTTCCCCTTCCCCTCCCTATATCTCCTCCCTTATTCCCACCGTGGGTTCGAATCCCAGGTGATTAGACCTGCCCTAAGTCCATGGATCCAAGGTATCCATCCGTGGGCCCAACGGATTTCACCCCTTCCCCACTTTCCAAGGGCCAGGTCAATTCTAGCTATCCAGGAAACCTGTCGAAACAGAGGCAGCTACAGGAGGGGACACACAAATATTTGTGCCCTGCAGTTACACACCCGTTCCGACAGGCTCGATCGCAATCTATCCAGATGAGAACACGTTCTCTTCCGACTAGACCACACTGGAGTCGCTGTATGTCTCAAATTTGGTTCCTTTATTTATAGTTAGTATTTTTGGTGTATTAATTGATTTGTTTTAATTTTTTAATGACTTAGGTAGAGTGATTTAGGGAGTTGGGGGGGAGGTCGGGTTGTGTGTGTAGTGGATTGTACGAGATCGTGGTTTGTTAGTATTTATCTAGTTGTGTTCACCTAGTTGTGCTTGCGAGGGTTGAGCTCTGCTCTTTCGGCCCGCCTCTCAACTGCCAATCAATCAATTATTAATAACTAATAAAAAAAAAATCGACATACACACACACACCCAGCAAGCAGCCCGCAACAGCTGTCTAACGCTCATTTACATATTTACTGCTAAGTAACAGAGGGCATCAGAATGATAGAAACTCTGCTGATTTCCGTTTGTGCCATCACCGGGGGATCGAATGAGCTAGGATTACGAGTCGGGAGCGACGTCCACTCAGCAATAAAGCCCCCTAGTTTGTGTATTGGTGCAAAAGATAATTTGGGAGGAGTTAAGGGAAAGGAATGACGTTTGGTGGCCTTGAAAGCTCTGGAGGGGAGGGGGGTTGCCAGTTATGAATTAAAATTGTTATTTTTTAAGATAGGATATATATGCAAAAGACGTTGCGGTATATAGTAAGAAAAGTGTTTCTGACTGAAGTTAGGTACTGTGTGATTGACATGTATGTTAGGAAAAAGAATATTTATTAGAAACTTAGATAATCTTTAGAAATGTTTCTTCTTAAATAGTTGCAAATTATTGTGTGAAAAGCCTATGGTTACCGTACCTTAAACAAACACTCGTGAGCACAATTAGTCCACGGGATTCAGAGAGAGTGAGAATGAACAGCGAAATAGTAACAAAAAATGTGACAATGAGGGGAAACTATGTCATTCAAACGTTAACCATATAAATTACAGTAACACTAACTGAGCGTCTACATACATATTCCTATCAATTTATGTTAACCATTTTAGGGTTGGTTAGGTTCGGTTATATATCTACATTAGTTTTAACTCAAATGAAAAGAACTTAACTCATACATAATGAAATGAACAGTTTTATCATTTCATAAGAAAAAAATTAGAGAAAATATATTAATTCAGGAAAACTTGGCTTATTAGGCAAATCGGGCCTTGCATAGTAGGCTGAGAAGTGCGTTCTTGCTACTAGGTACGACATATATATATATATATATATATATATATATATATATATATATATATATATATATATATATATATATATTTTTTTTTTATTTTATTTAATTATTTTTTAAAAATGTTATATTTATAAATATGTATGTATATTTAAATATTGATATATACCTGTGGGTTCAGGAGGCCATCTGTGTCCCCTCAGATGGTCTCCCTTATCACAGTTTGTGTCTATGGATGTGTGTCTGTGTGTGTGTTTATCCCTGTGAGTGTCCGTGTGAGTGTGTGAGAGTCCGGTTGCGTGTGTGTCCGGTTATGCCTGTGGGTCCACGAGGCCATCTGTGTCCCCTCAGATGGTCTCCCTTATCACAGTCTATGGGTGCGTGTGAGTGTGAGTGCCCCTGTGAGTGTTCGGGTGAGGGTGTGTGTGTGTGTGTGAGTGTCCGGGTTTATGTGAGGTTTGGTTCTAGGGAACATCCTTCCCCTTCCCCTCCCTATATCTCCTCCCTTATTCCCACCGTGGGTTCGAATCCCAGGTGATTAGACCTGCCCTAAGTCCATGGATCCAAGGTATCCATCCGTGGGCCCAACGGATTTCACCCCTTCCCCACTTTCCAAGGGCCAGGTCAATTCTAGCTATCCAGGAAACCTGTCGAAACAGAGGCAGCTACAGGAGGGGACACACAAATATTTGTGCCCTGCAGTTACACACCCGTTCCGACAGGCTCGATCGCAATCTATCCAGATGAGAACACGTTCTCTTCCGACTAGACCACACTGGAGTCGCTGTATGTCTCAAATTTGGTTCCTTTATTTATAGTTAGTATTTTTGGTGTATTAATTGATTTGTTTTAATTTTTTAATGAATTAGGTAGAGTGATTTAGGGAGTTGGGGGGGAGGTCGGGTTGTGTGTGTAGTGGATTGTACGAGATCGTGGTTTGTTAGTATTTATCTAGTTGTGTTCACCTAGTTGTGCTTGCGAGGGTTGAGCTCTGCTCTTTCGGCCCGCCTCTCAACTGCCAATCAATCAATTATTAATAACTAATAAAAAAAAATTCGACATACACACACACACCCAGCAAGCAGCCCGCAACAGCTGTCTAACGCTCATTTACATATTTACTGCTAAGTAACAGAGGGCATCAGAATGATAGAAACTCTGCTGATTTCCGTTTGTGCCATCACCGGGGGATCGAATGAGCTAGGATTACGAGTCGGGAGCGACGTCCACTCAGCAATAAAGCCCCCTAGTTTGTGTATTGGTGCAAAAGATAATTTGGGAGGAGTTAAGGGAAAGGAATGACGTTTGGTGGCCTTGAAAGCTCTGGAGGGGAGGGGGGTTGCCAGTTATGAATTAAAATTGTTATTTTTTAAGATAGGATATATATGCAAAAGACGTTGCGGTATATAGTAAGAAAAGTGTTTCTGACTGAAGTTAGGTACTGTGTGATTGACATGTATGTTAGGAAAAAGAATATGTATTAGAAACTTAGATAATCTTTAGAAATGTTTCTTCTTAAATAGTTGCAAATTATTGTGTGAAAAGCCTATGGTTACCGTACCTTAAACAAACACTCGTGAGCACAATTAGTCCACGGGATTCAGAGAGAGTGAGAATGAACAGCGAAATAGTAACAAAAAATGTGACAATGAGGGGAAACTATGTCATTCAAACGTTAACCATATAAATTACAGTAACACTAACTGAGCGTCTACATACATATTCCTATCAATTTATGTTAACCATTTTAGGGTTGGTTAGGTTCGGTTATATATCTACATTAGTTTTAACTCAAATGAAAAGAACTTAACTCATACATAATGAAATGAACAGTTTTATCATTTCATAAGAAAAAAATTAGAGAAAATATATTAATTCAGGAAAACTTGGCTTATTAGGCAAATCGGGCCTTGCATAGTAGGCTGAGAAGTGCGTTCTTGCTACTAGGTACGACATATATATATATATATATATATATATATATATATATATATATATATATATATATTTTTATTTTATTTAATTATTTTTTAAAAATGTTATATTTATAAATATGTATGTATATTTAAATATTGATATATACCTGTGGGTTCAGGAGGCCATCTGTGTCCCCTCAGATGGTCTCCCTTATCACAGTTTGTGTCTATGGATGTGTGTCTGTGTGTGTGTTTATCCCTGTGAGTGTCCGTGTGAGTGTGTGAGAGTCCGGTTGCGTGTGTGTCCGGTTATGCCTGTGGGTCCACGAGGCCATCTGTGTCCCCTCAGATGGTCTCCCTTATCACAGTCTATGGGTGTGTGTGAGTGTGAGTGCCCCTGTGAGTGTTCGGGTGAGGGTGTGTGTGTGTGTGAGTGTCCGGGTTTATGTGAGGTTTGGTTCTAGGGAACATCCTTCCCCTTCCCCTCCCTATATCTCCTCCCTTATTCCCACCGTGGGTTCGAATCCCAGGTGATTAGACCTGCCCTAAGTCCATGGATCCAAGGTATCCATCCGTGGGCCCAACGGATTTCACCCCTTCCCCACTTTCCAAGGGCCAGGTCAATTCTAGCTATCCAGGAAACCTGTCGAAACAGAGGCAGCTACAGGAGGGGACACACAAATATTTGTGCCCTGCAGTTACACACCCGTTCCGACAGGCTCGATCGCAATCTATCCAGATGAGAACACGTTCTCTTCCGACTAGACCACACTGGAGTCGCTGTATGTCTCAAATTTGGTTCCTTTATTTATAGTTAGTATTTTTGGTGTATTAATTGATTTGTTTTAATTTTTTAATGACTTAGGTAGAGTGATTTAGGGAGTTGGGGGGGAGGTCGGGTTGTGTGTGTAGTGGATTGTACGAGATCGTGGTTTGTTAGTATTTATCTAGTTGTGTTCACCTAGTTGTGCTTGCGAGGGTTGAGCTCTGCTCTTTCGGCCCGCCTCTCAACTGCCAATCAATCAATTATTAATAACTAATAAAAAAAAAATCGACATACACACACACACCCAGCAAGCAGCCCGCAACAGCTGTCTAACGCTCATTTACATATTTACTGCTAAGTAACAGAGGGCATCAGAATGATAGAAACTCTGCTGATTTCCGTTTGTGCCATCACCGGGGGATCGAATGAGCTAGGATTACGAGTCGGGAGCGACGTCCACTCAGCAATAAAGCCCCCTAGTTTGTGTATTGGTGCAAAAGATAATTTGGGAGGAGTTAAGGGAAAGGAATGACGTTTGGTGGCCTTGAAAGCTCTGGAGGGGAGGGGGGTTGCCAGTTATGAATTAAAATTGTTATTTTTTAAGATAGGATATATATGCAAAAGACGTTGCGGTATATAGTAAGAAAAGTGTTTCTGACTGAAGTTAGGTACTGTGTGATTGACATGTATGTTAGGAAAAAGAATATTTATTAGAAACTTAGATAATCTTTAGAAATGTTTCTTCTTAAATAGTTGCAAATTATTGTGTGAAAAGCCTATGGTTACCGTACCTTAAACAAACACTCGTGAGCACAATTAGTCCACGGGATTCAGAGAGAGTGAGAATGAACAGCGAAATAGTAACAAAAAATGTGACAATGAGGGGAAACTATGTCATTCAAACGTTAACCATATAAATTACAGTAACACTAACTGAGCGTCTACATACATATTCCTATCAATTTATGTTAACCATTTTAGGGTTGGTTAGGTTCGGTTATATATCTACATTAGTTTTAACTCAAATGAAAAGAACTTAACTCATACATAATGAAATGAACAGTTTTATCATTTCATAAGAAAAAAATTAGAGAAAATATATTAATTCAGGAAAACTTGGCTTATTAGGCAAATCGGGCCTTGCATAGTAGGCTGAGAAGTGCGTTCTTGCTACTAGGTACGACATATATATATATATATATATATATATATATATATATATATATATATATATATATATATATATATATATATTTTTTTTTTATTTTATTTAATTATTTTTTAAAAATGTTATATTTATAAATATGTATGTATATTTAAATATTGATATATACCTGTGGGTTCAGGAGGCCATCTGTGTCCCCTCAGATGGTCTCCCTTATCACAGTTTGTGTCTATGGATGTGTGTCTGTGTGTGTGTTTATCCCTGTGAGTGTCCGTGTGAGTGTGTGAGAGTCCGGTTGCGTGTGTGTCCGGTTATGCCTGTGGGTCCACGAGGCCATCTGTGTCCCCTCAGATGGTCTCCCTTATCACAGTCTATGGGTGCGTGTGAGTGTGAGTGCCCCTGTGAGTGTTCGGGTGAGGGTGTGTGTGTGTGTGTGAGTGTCCGGGTTTATGTGAGGTTTGGTTCTAGGGAACATCCTTCCCCTTCCCCTCCCTATATCTCCTCCCTTATTCCCACCGTGGGTTCGAATCCCAGGTGATTAGACCTGCCCTAAGTCCATGGATCCAAGGTATCCATCCGTGGGCCCAACGGATTTCACCCCTTCCCCACTTTCCAAGGGCCAGGTCAATTCTAGCTATCCAGGAAACCTGTCGAAACAGAGGCAGCTACAGGAGGGGACACACAAATATTTGTGCCCTGCAGTTACACACCCGTTCCGACAGGCTCGATCGCAATCTATCCAGATGAGAACACGTTCTCTTCCGACTAGACCACACTGGAGTCGCTGTATGTCTCAAATTTGGTTCCTTTATTTATAGTTAGTATTTTTGGTGTATTAATTGATTTGTTTTAATTTTTTAATGAATTAGGTAGAGTGATTTAGGGAGTTGGGGGGGAGGTCGGGTTGTGTGTGTAGTGGATTGTACGAGATCGTGGTTTGTTAGTATTTATCTAGTTGTGTTCACCTAGTTGTGCTTGCGAGGGTTGAGCTCTGCTCTTTCGGCCCGCCTCTCAACTGCCAATCAATCAATTATTAATAACTAATAAAAAAAAATTCGACATACACACACACACCCAGCAAGCAGCCCGCAACAGCTGTCTAACGCTCATTTACATATTTACTGCTAAGTAACAGAGGGCATCAGAATGATAGAAACTCTGCTGATTTCCGTTTGTGCCATCACCGGGGGATCGAATGAGCTAGGATTACGAGTCGGGAGCGACGTCCACTCAGCAATAAAGCCCCCTAGTTTGTGTATTGGTGCAAAAGATAATTTGGGAGGAGTTAAGGGAAAGGAATGACGTTTGGTGGCCTTGAAAGCTCTGGAGGGGAGGGGGGTTGCCAGTTATGAATTAAAATTGTTATTTTTTAAGATAGGATATATATGCAAAAGACGTTGCGGTATATAGTAAGAAAAGTGTTTCTGACTGAAGTTAGGTACTGTGTGATTGACATGTATGTTAGGAAAAAGAATATTTATTAGAAACTTAGATAATCTTTAGAAATGTTTCTTCTTAAATAGTTGCAAATTATTGTGTGAAAAGCCTATGGTTACCGTACCTTAAACAAACACTCGTGAGCACAATTAGTCCACGGGATTCAGAGAGAGTGAGAATGAACAGCGAAATAGTAACAAAAAATGTGACAATGAGGGGAAACTATGTCATTCAAACGTTAACCATATAAATTACAGTAACACTAACTGAGCGTCTACATACATATTCCTATCAATTTATGTTAACCATTTTAGGGTTGGTTAGGTTCGGTTATATATCTACATTAGTTTTAACTCAAATGAAAAGAACTTAACTCATACATAATGAAATGAACAGTTTTATCATTTCATAAGAAAAAAATTAGAGAAAATATATTATTTCAGGAAAACTTGGCTTATTAGGCAAATCGGGCCTTGCATAGTAGGCTGAGAAGTGCGTTCTTGCTACTAGGTACGACATATATATATATATATATATATATATATATATATATATATATATATATATATATATATATATATATATATATATATTTTTTTTTTTTTATTTTATTTAATTATTTTTTAAAAATGTTATATTTATAAATATGTATGTATATTTAAATATTGATATATACCTGTGGGTTCAGGAGGCCATCTGTGTCCCCTCAGATGGTCTCCCTTATCACAGTTTGTGTCTATGGATGTGTGTCTGTGTGTGTGTTTATCCCTGTGAGTGTCCGTGTGAGTGTGTGAGAGTCCGGTTGCGTGTGTGTCCGGTTATGCCTGTGGGTCCACGAGGCCATCTGTGTCCCCTCAGATGGTCTCCCTTATCACAGTCTATGGGTGTGTGTGAGTGTGAGTGCCCCTGTGAGTGTTCGGGTGAGGGTGTGTGTGTGTGTGTGAGTGTCCGGGTTTATGTGAGGTTTGGTTCTAGGGAACATCCTTCCCCTTCCCCTCCCTATATCTCCTCCCTTATTCCCACCGTGGGTTCGAATCCCAGGTGATTAGACCTGCCCTAAGTCCATGGATCCAAGGTATCCATCCGTGGGCCCAACGGATTTCACCCCTTCCCCACTTTCCAAGGGCCAGGTCAATTCTAGCTATCCAGGAAACCTGTCGAAACAGAGGCAGCTACAGGAGGGGACACACAAATATTTGTGCCCTGCAGTTACACACCCGTTCCGACAGGCTCGATCGCAATCTATCCAGATGAGAACACGTTCTCTTCCGACTAGACCACACTGGAGTCGCTGTATGTCTCAAATTTGGTTCCTTTATTTATAGTTAGTATTTTTGGTGTATTAATTGATTTGTTTTAATTTTTTAATGAATTAGGTAGAGTGATTTAGGGAGTTGGGGGGGAGGTCGGGTTGTGTGTGTAGTGGATTGTACGAGATCGTGGTTTGTTAGTATTTATCTAGTTGTGTTCACCTAGTTGTGCTTGCGAGGGTTGAGCTCTGCTCTTTCGGCCCGCCTCTCAACTGCCAATCAATCAATTATTAATAACTAATAAAAAAAAATTCGACATACACACACACACCCAGCAAGCAGCCCGCAACAGCTGTCTAACGCTCATTTACATATTTACTGCTAAGTAACAGAGGGCATCAGAATGATAGAAACTCTGCTGATTTCCGTTTGTGCCATCACCGGGGGATCGAATGAGCTAGGATTACGAGTCGGGAGCGACGTCCACTCAGCAATAAAGCCCCCTAGTTTGTGTATTGGTGCAAAAGATAATTTGGGAGGAGTTAAGGGAAAGGAATGACGTTTGGTGGCCTTGAAAGCTCTGGAGGGGAGGGGGGTTGCCAGTTATGAATTAAAATTGTTATTTTTTAAGATAGGATATATATGCAAAAGACGTTGCGGTATATAGTAAGAAAAGTGTTTCTGACTGAAGTTAGGTACTGTGTGATTGACATGTATGTTAGGAAAAAGAATATTTATTAGAAACTTAGATAATCTTTAGAAATGTTTCTTCTTAAATAGTTGCAAATTATTGTGTGAAAAGCCTATGGTTACCGTACCTTAAACAAATACTCGTGAGCACAATTAGTCCACGGGATTCAGAGAGAGTGAGAATGAACAGCGAAATAGTAACAAAAAATGTGACAATGAGGGGAAACTATGTCATTCAAACGTTAACCATATAAATTACAGTAACACTAACTGAGCGTCTACATACATATTCCTATCAATTTATGTTAACCATTTTAGGGTTGGTTAGGTTCGGTTATATATCTACATTAGTTTTAACTCAAATGAAAAGAACTTAACTCATACATAATGAAATGAACAGTTTTATCATTTCATAAGAAAAAAATTAGAGAAAATATATTAATTCAGGAAAACTTGGCTTATTAGGCAAATCGGGCATTGCATAGTAGGCTGAGAAGTGCGTTCTTGCTACTAGGTACGACATATATATATATATATATATATATATATATATATATATATATATATATATATATATATATATATATATATATATATATATATATATATATATATATTTTTTTTTTTATTTTATTTATTTTTTAAAAATGTTATATTTATAAATATGTATGTATATTTAAATATTGATATATACCTGTGGGTTCAGGAGGCCATCTGTGTCCCCTCAGATGGTCTCCCTTATCACAGTTTGTGTCTATGGATGTGTGTCTGTGTGTGTGTTTATCCCTGTGAGTGTCCGTGTGAGTGTGTGAGAGTCCGGTTGCGTGTGTGTCCGGTTATGCCTGTGGGTCCACGAGGCCATCTGTGTCCCCTCAGATGGTCTCCCTTATCACAGTCTATGGGTGTGTGTGAGTGTGAGTGCCCCTGTGAGTGTTCGGGTGAGGGTGTGTGTGTGTGTGTGAGTGTCCGGGTTTATGTGAGGTTTGGTTCTAGGGAACATCCTTCCCCTTCCCCTCCCTATATCTCCTCCCTTATTCCCACCGTGGGTTCGAATCCCAGGTGATTAGACCTGCCCTAAGTCCATGGATCCAAGGTATCCATCCGTGGGCCCAACGGATTTCACCCCTTCCCCACTTTCCAAGGGCCAGGTCAATTCTAGCTATCCAGGAAACCTGTCGAAACAGAGGCAGCTACAGGGAGGGGACACACAAATATTTGTGCCCTGCAGTTACACACCCGTTCCGACAGGCTCGATCGCAATCTATCCAGATGAGAACACGTTCTCTTCCGACTAGACCACACTGGAGTCGCTGTATGTCTCAAATTTGGTTCCTTTATTTATAGTTAGTATTTTTGGTGTATTAATTGATTTGTTTTAATTTTTTAATGACTTAGGTAGAGTGATTTAGGGAGTTGGGGGGAGGTCGGGTTGTGTGTGTAGTGGATTGTACGAGATCGTGGTTTGTTAGTATTTATCTAGTTGTGTTCACCTAGTTGTGCTTGCGAGGGTTGAGCTCTGCTCTTTCGCCCCGCCTCTCAACTGCCAATCAATCAATTATTAATAACTAATAAAAAAAAAATTCGACATACACACCACACACCAGGCAAGCAGCCCGCAACAGCTGTCTAACGCTCATTTACATATTTACTGCTAAGTAACAGAGGGCATCAGAATGATAGAAACTCTGCTGATTTCCGTTTGTGCCATCACCGGGGGATCGAATGAGCTAGGATTACGAGTCGGGAGCGACGTCCACTCAGCAATAAAGCCCCCTAGTTTGTGTATTGGTGCAAAAGATAATTTGGGAGGAGTTAAGGGAAAGGAATGACGTTTGGTGGCCTTGAAAGCTCTGGAGGGGAGGGGGGTTGCCCAGTTATGAATTAAAATTGTTATTTTTTAAGATAGGATATATATGCAAAAGACGTTTGCGGTATATAGTAAGAAAAGTGTTTCTGACTGAAGTTAGGTACTGTGTGAATTGACATGTATGTTAGGAAAAAGAATATTTATTAGAAAACTTAGATAATCTTTAGAATGTTTCTTCTTAAATAGTTGCAAATTATTGTGTGAAAAGCCTATGGTTACCGTACCTTAAACAAATACTCGTGAGCACAATTAGTCCACGGGATTCAGAGAGAGTGAGAATGAACAGCGAAATAGTAACAAAAAATGTGACATGAGGGGAAACTAGGTCATTCAAACGTATAACCATATAAATTACAGTAACACTAACTGAGCGTCTACATACATATCCTATCAATTTATGTAACCATTTTAGGGTTGGTTAGGTTCGGTTATATATCTACATTAGTTTAACTCAAATGAAAAGAACTTAACTCATACATAATGAAATGAACAGTTTTATCATTTCATAAGAAAAAAATTAGAGAAAATATATTAATTCAGGAAAACTTGGCTTATTAGGCAAATCGGGCCTTGCATAGTAGGCTGAGAAGTGCGTTTCTTGCTACTAGGTACGACATATATATATATATATATATATATATATATATATATATATATATTTAATATATATATATTTAATAAATTTATATTTATAAATATATGTATATTTAAATATTGATATATACCTGTGGGTTCAGGAGGCCATCTGTGTCCCCTCAGATGGTCTCCCTTAA
>NW_027189232.1:132628-183004 GCF_040958095.1 Procambarus clarkii | reverse complement strand
TATATATATATATATATATATATGTCGTACCTAGTAGCAAGAACGCACTTCTCAGCCTACTATGCAAGGCCCGATTTGCCTAATAAGCCAAGTTTTCCTGAATTAATATATTTTCTCTAATTTTTTTCTTATGAAATGATAAAACTGTTCATTTCATTATGTATGAGTTAAGTTCTTTTCATTTGAGTTAAAACTAATGTAGATATATAACCGAACCTAACCAACCCTAAAATGGTTAACATAAATTGATAGGAATATGTATGTAGACGCTCAGTTAGTGTTACTGTAATTTATATGGTTAACGTTTGAATGACATAGTTTCCCCTCATTGTCACATTTTTTGTTACTATTTCGCTGTTCATTCTCACTCTCTCTGAATCCCGTGGACTAATTGTGCTCACGAGTGTTTGTTTAAGGTACGGTAACCATAGGCTTTTCACACAATAATTTGCAACTATTTAAGAAGAAACATTTCTAAAGATTATCTAAGTTTCTAATAAATATTCTTTTTCCTAACATACAAGTCAATCACACAGTACCTAACTTCAGTCAGAAACACTTTTCTTACTATATACCGCAACGTCTTTTGCATATATATCCTATCTTAAAAAATAACAATTTTAATTCATAACTGGCAACCCCCCTCCCCTCCAGAGCTTTCAAGGCCACCAAACGTCATTCCTTTCCCTTAACTCCTCCCAAATTATCTTTTGCACCAATACACAAACTAGGGGGCTTTATTGCTGAGTGGACGTCGCTCCCGACTCGTAATCCTAGCTCATTCGATCCCCCGGTGATGGCACAAACGGAAATCAGCAGAGTTTCTATCATTCTGATGCCCTCTGTTACTTAGCAGTAAATATGTAAATGAGCGTTAGACAGCTGTTGCGGGCTGCTTCCTGGGTGTGTGTGTGTATGTCGAATTTTTTTTTATTAGTTATTAATAATTGATTGATTGGCAGTTGAGAGGCGGGCCGAAAGAGCAGAGCTCAACCCTCGCAAGCACAACTAGGTGAACACAACTAGATAAATACTAACAAACCACGATCTCGTACAATCCACTACACACACAACCCGACCCCCCCCAACTCCCTAAATCACTCTACCTAAGTCATTAAAAAATTAAAACAAATCAATTAATACACCAAAAATACTAACTATAAATAAAGGAACCAAATTTGAGACATACAGCGACTCCAGTGTGGTCTAGTCGGAAGAGAACGTGTTCTCATCTGGATAGATTGCGATCGAGCCTGTCGGAACGGGTGTGTAACTGCAGGGCACAAATATTTGTGTGTCCCCTCCTGTAGCTGCCTCTGTTTCGACAGGTTTCCTGGATAGCTAGAATTGACCTGGCCCTTGGAAAGTGGGGAAGGGGTGAAATCCGTTGGGCCCACGGATGGATACCTTGGATCCATGGACTTAGGGCAGGTCTAATCACCTGGGATTCGAACCCACGGTGGGAATAAGGGAGGAGATATGGGGAGGGGAAGGGGAAGGATGTTTCCTAGAACCAAACCTCACATAAACCCGGACACTCACACACACACACACACCCTCACCCGAACACTCACAGGGGCACTCACACTCACACACACCCATAGACTGTGATAAGGGAGACCATCTGAGGGGACACAGATGGCCTCGTGGACCCACAGGCATAACCGGACACACACGCAACCGGACTCTCACACACTCACACGGACACTCACAGGGATAAACACACACACAGACACACATCCATAGACACAAACTGTGATAAGGGAGACCATCTGGGGACACAGATGGCCTCCTGAACCCACAGGTATATATCAATATTTAAATATACATACATATTTATAAATATAACATTTTTAAAAAAAAAAATAAAAAAAAAAAAAAAAATATATAATATATTATATATATATATATATATATATTATATATATATATATATATATTATATATTATATATATATATATATATGTCGTACCTAGTAGCAAGAACGCACTTCTCAGCCTACTATGCAAGGCCCGATTTGCCTAATAAGCCAAGTTTTCCTGAATTAATATATTTTTCTCTAATTTTGTTCTTATGAAATGATAAAACTGTTCATTTCATTATGTATGAGTTAAGTTCTTTTCATTTGAGTTAAAACTAATGTAGATATATAACCGAACCTAACCAACCCTAAAATGGTTAACATAAATTGATAGGAATATGTATGTAGACGCTCAGTTAGTGTTACTGTAATTTATATGGTTAACGTTTGAATGACATAGTTTACCCTCATTGTCACATTTTTTGTTACTATTTCGCTGTTCATTCTCACTCTCTCTGAATCCCGTGGACTAATTGTGCTCACGAGTGTTTGTTTAAGGTACGGTAACCATAGGCTTTTCACACAATAATTTGCAACTATTTAAGAAGAAACATTTCTAAAGATTATCTAAGTTTCTAATAAATATTCTTTTTTCCTAACATACAAGTCAATCACACAGTACCTAACTTCAGTCAGAAACACTTTTCTTACTATATACCGCAACGTCTTTTGCATATATATCCTATCTTAAAAATAACAATTTTAATTCATAACTGGCAACCCCCCCTCCCCTCCAGAGCTTTCAAGGCCACCAAACGTCATTCCTTTCCCTTAACTCCTCCCAAATTATCTTTTGCACCAATACACAAACTAGGGGGCTTTATTGCTGAGTGGACGTCGCTCCCGACTCGTAATCCTAGCTCATTCGATCCCCCGGTGATGGCACAAACGGAAATCAGCAGAGTTTCTATCATTCTGATGCCCTCTGTTACTTAGCAGTAAATATGTAAATGAGCGTTAGACAGCTGTTGCGGGCTGCTTCCTGGGTGTGTGTGTGTATGTCGAATTTTTTTTTATTAGTTATTAATAATTGATTGATTGGCAGTTGAGAGGCGGGCCGAAAGAGCAGAGCTCAACCCTCGCAAGCACAACTAGGTGAACACAACTAGATAAATACTAACAAACCACGATCTCGTACAATCCACTACACACACAACCCGACCTCCCCCCCAACTCCCTAAATCACTCTACCTAAGTCATTAAAAATTAAAACAAATCAATTAATACACCAAAAATACTAACTATAAATAAAGGAACCAAATTTGAGACATACAGCGACTCCAGTGTGGTCTAGTCGGAAGAGAACGTGTTCTCATCTGGATAGATTGCGATCGAGCCTGTCGGAACGGGTGTGTAACTGCAGGGCACAAATATTTGTGTGTCCCCTCCTGTAGCTGCCTCTGTTTCGACAGGTTTCCTGGATAGCTAGAATTGACCTGGCCCTTGGAAAGTGGGGAAGGGGTGAAATCCGTTGGGCCCACGGATGGATACCTTGGATCCATGGACTTAGGGCAGGTCTAATCACCTGGGATTCGAACCCACGGTGGGAATAAGGGAGGAGATATGGGAGGGGAAGGGGAAGGATGTTTCCTAGAACCAAACCTCACATAAACCCGGACACTCACACACACACACACACCCTCACCCGAACACTCACAGAGGCACTCACACTCACACACACCCATAGACTGTGATAAGGGAGACCATCTGAGGGGACACAGATGGCCTCGTGGACCCACAGGCATAACCGGACACACACGCAACCGGACTCTCACACACTCACACGGACACTCACAGGGATAAACACACACACAGACACACATCCATAGACACAAACTGTGATAAGGGAGACCATCTGAGGGGACAAAGATGGCCTCCTGAACCCACAGGTATATATCAGTATTTAAATATACATACATATTTATAAATATAACATTTTTGAAAAATAAATAAATAAAAAAATATATATATATATATATATATATATATATATATATATATATATATATATATATATATATATATATATATATATATATATATATATATATGTCGTACCTAGTAGCAAGAACGCACTTCTCAGCCTACTATGCAAGGCCCGATTTGCCTAATAAGCCAAGTTTTCCTGAATTAATATATTTTCTCTAATTTTTTTCTTATGAAATGATAAAACTGTTCATTTCATTATGTATGAGTTAAGTTCTTTTCATTTGTGTTAAAACTAATGTAGATATATAACCGAACCTAACCAACCCTAAATGGTTAACATAAATTGATAGGAATATGTATGTAGACGCTCAGTTAGTGTTACTGTAATTTATATGGTTAACGTTTGAATGACATAGTTTACCCTCATTGTCACATTTTTTGTTACTATTTCGCTGTTCATTCTCACTCTCTCTGAATCCCGTGGACTAATTGTGCTCACGAGTGTTTGTTTAAGGTACGGTAACCATAGGCTTTTCACACAATAATTTGCAACTATTTAAGAAGAAACATTTCTAAAGATTATCTAAGTTTCTAATAAATATTCTTTTTCCTAACATACAAGTCAATCACACAGTACCTAACTTCAGTCAGAAACACTTTTCTTACTATATACCGCAACGTCTTTTGCATATATATCCTATCTTAAAAAATAACAATTTTAATTCATAACTGGCAACCCCCCTCCCTTCCAGAGCTTTCAAGGCCACCAAACGTCATTCCTTTCCCTTAACTCCTCCCAAATTATCTTTTGCACCAATACACAAACTAGGGGGCTTTATTGCTGAGTGGACGTCGCTCCCGACTCGTAATCCTAGCTCATTCGATCCCCCGGTGATGGCACAAACGGAAATCAGCAGAGTTTCTATCATTCTGATGCCCTCTGTTACTTAGCAGTAAATATGTAAATGAGCGTTAGACAGCTGTTGCGGGCTGCTTCCTGGGTGTGTGTGTGTATGTCGAATTTTTTTTTATTAGTTATTAATAATTGATTGATTGGCAGTTGAGAGGCGGGCCGAAAGAGCAGAGCTCAACCCTCGCAAGCACAACTAGGTGAACACAACTAGATAAATACTAACAAACCACGATCTCGTACAATCCACTACACACACAACCCGACCTCCCCCCCAACTCCCTAAATCACTCTACCTAAGTCATTAAAAAATTAAAACAAATCAATTAATACACCAAAAATACTAACTATAAATAAAGGAACCAAATTTGAGACATACAGCGACTCCAGTGTGGTCTAGTCGGAAGAGAACGTGTTCTCATCTGGATAGATTGCGATCGAGCCTGTCGGAACGGGTGTGTAACTGCAGGGCACAAATATTTGTGTGTCCCCTCCTGTAGCTGCCTCTGTTTCGACAGGTTTCCTGGATAGCTAGAATTGACCTGGCCCTTGGAAAGTGGGGAAGGGGTGAAATCCGTTGGGCCCACGGATGGATACTTTGGATCCATGGACTTAGGGCAGGTCTAATCACCTGGGATTCGAACCCACGGTGGGAATAAGGGAGGAGATATGGGGAGGGGAAGGGGAAGGATGTTTCCTAGAACCAAACCTCACATAAACCCGGACACTCACACACACACACACACCCTCACCCGAACACTCACAGAGGCACTCACACTCACACACACCCATAGACTGTGATAAGGGAGACCATCTGAGGGGACACAGATGGCCTCGTGGACCCACAGGCATAACCGGACACACACGCAACCGGACTCTCACCCACTCACACGGACACTCACAGGGATAAACACACACACAGACACACATCCATAGACACAAACTGTGATAAGGGAGACCATCTGAGGGGACACAGATGGCCTCCTGAACCCACAGGTATATATCAATATTTAAATATACATACATATTTATAAATATAACATTTTTGAAAAATAAATAAATAAAATAAAAAATATATATATATATATATATATATATATATATATATATATATATATATATATATATATATATATATATATATATATATATATATATATATATATATATATATATATATATATATATATATATATATATATATATATATATATATATATATATATGTCGTACCTAGTAGCAAGAACGCACTTCTCAGCCTACTATGCAAGGCCCGATTTGCCTAATAAGCCAAGTTTTCCTGAATTAATATATTTTCTCTAATTTTTTTCTTATGAAATGATAAAACTGTTCATTTCATTATGTATGAGTTAAGTTCTTTTCATTTGAGTTAAAACTAATGTAGATATATAACCGAACCTAACCAACCCTAAAATGGTTAACATAAATTGATAGGAATATGTATGTAGACGCTCAGTTAGTGTTACTGTAATTTATATGGTTAACGTTTGAATGACATAGTTTACCCTCATTGTCACATTTTTTGTTACTATTTCGCTGTTCATTCTCACTCTCTCTGAATCCCGTGGACTAATTGTGCTCACGAGTGTTTGTTTAAGGTACGGTAACCATAGGCTTTTCACACAATAATTTGCAACTATTTAAGAAGAAACATTTCTAAAGATTATCTAAGTTTCTAATAAATATTCTTTTTCCTAACATACAAGTCAATCACACAGTACCTAACTTCAGTCAGAAACACTTTTCTTACTATATACCGCAACGTCTTTTGCATATATATCCTATCTTAAAAAATAACAATTTTAATTCATAACTGGCAACCCCCCTCCCCTCCAGAGCTTTCAAGGCCACCAAACGTCATTCCTTTCCCTTAACTCCTCCCAAATTATCTTTTGCACCAATACACAAACTAGGGGGCTTTATTGCTGAGTGGACGTCGCTCCCGACTCGTAATCCTAGCTCATTCGATCCCCCAGTGATGGCACAAACGGAAATCAGCAGAGTTTCTATCATTCTGATGCCCTCTGTTACTTAGCAGTAAATATGTAAATGAGCGTTAGACAGCTGTTGCGGGCTGCTTTCTGGGTGTGTGTGTGTATGTCGAATTTTTTTTATTAGTTATTAATAATTGATTGATTGGCAGTTGAGAGGCGGGCCGAAAGAGCAGAGCTCAACCCTCGCAAGCACAACTAGGTGAACACAACTAGATAAATACTAACAAACCACGATCTCGTACAATCCACTACACACACAACCCGACCTCCCCCCCAACTCCCTAAATCACTCTACCTAAGTCATTAAAAAATTAAAACAAATCAATTAATACACCAAAAATACTAACTATAAATAAAGGAACCAAATTTGAGACATACAGCGACTCCAGTGTGGTCTAGTCGGAAGAGAACGTGTTCTCATCTGGATAGATTGCGATCGAGCCTGTCGGAACGGGTGTGTAACTGCAGGGCACAAATATTTGTGTGTCCCCTCCTGTAGCTGCCTCTGTTTCGACAGGTTTCCTGGATAGCTAGAATTGACCTGGCCCTTGGAAAGTGGGGAAGGGGTGAAATCCGTTGGGCCCACGGATGGATACCTTGGATCCATGGACTTAGGGCAGGTCTAATCACCTGGGATTCGAACCCACGGTGGGAATAAGGGAGGAGATATGGGGAGGGGAAGGGGAAGGATGTTTCCTAGAACCAAACCTCACATAAACCCGGACACTCACACACACACACACACCCTCACCCGAACACTCACAGGGGCACTCACACTCACACACACCCATAGACTGTGATAAGGGAGACCATCTGAGGGGACACAGATGGCCTCGTGGACCCACAGGCATAACCGGACACACACGCAACCGGACTCTCACACACTCACACGGACACTCACAGGGATAAACACACACACAGACACACATCCATAGACACAAACTGTGATAAGGGAGACCATCTGAGGGGACACAGATGGCCTCCTGAACCCACAGGTATATATCAGTATTTAAATATACATACATATTTATAAATATAACATTTTTGAAAAAAAAATAAATAAAAAAAAAAATATATATATATATATATATATATATATATATATATATATATATATATATATATATATATATATATATATATATATATATATATATATATATATATATGTCGTACCTAGTAGCAAGAACGCACTTCTCAGCCTACTATGCAAGGCCCGATTTGCCTAATAAGCCAAGTTTTCCTGAATTAATATATTTTCTCTAATTTTTTTCTTATGAAATGATAAAACTGTTCATTTCATTATGTATGAGTTAAGTTCTTTTCATTTGAGTTAAAACTAATGTAGATATATAACCGAACCTAACCAACCCTAAAATGGTTAACATAAATTGATAGGAATATGTATGTAGACGCTCAGTTAGTGTTACTGTAATTTATATGGTTAACGTTTGAATGACATAGTTTACCCTCATTGTCACATTTTTTGTTACTATTTCGCTGTTCATTCTCACTCTCTCTGAATCCCGTGGACTAATTGTGCTCACGAGTGTTTGTTTAAGGTACGGTAACCATAGGCTTTTCACACAATAATTTGCAACTATTTAAGAAGAAACATTTCTAAAGATTATCTAAGTTTCTAATAAATATTCTTTTTCCTAACATACAAGTCAATCACACAGTACCTAACTTCAGTCAGAAACACTTTTCTTACTATATACCGCAACGTCTTTTGCATATATATCCTATCTTAAAAAATAACAATTTTAATTCATAACTGGCAACCCCCCTCCCCTCCAGAGCTTTCAAGGCCACCAAACGTCATTCCTTTCCCTTAACTCCTCCCAAACTATCTTTTGCACCAATACACAAACTAGGGGCTTTATTGCTGAGTGGACGTCGCTCCCGACTCGTAATCCTAGCTCATTCGATCCCCCGGTGATGGCACAAACGGAAATCAGCAGAGTTTCTATCATTCTGATGCCCTCTGTTACTTAGCAGTAAATATGTAAATGAGCGTTAGACAGCTGTTGCGGGCTGCTTTCTGGGTGTGTGTGTGTATGTCGAATTTTTTTTTATTAGTTATTAATAATTGATTGATTGGCAGTTGAGAGGCGGGCCGAAAGAGCAGAGCTCAACCCTCGCAAGCACAACTAGGTGAACACAACTAGATAAATACTAACAAACCACGATCTCGTACAATCCACTACACACACAACCCGACCTCCCCCCCAACTCCCTAAATCACTCTACCTAAGTCATTAAAAAATTAAAACAAATCAATTAATACACCAAAAATACTAACTATAAATAAAGGAACCAAATTTGAGACATACAGCGACTCCAGTGTGGTCTACTCGGAAGAGAACGTGTTCTCATCTGGATAGATTGCGATCGAGCCTGTCGGAACGGGTGTGTAACTGCAGGGCACAAATATTTGTGTGTCCCCTCCTGTAGCTGCCTCTGTTTCGACAGGTTTCCTGGATAGCTAGAATTGACCTGGCCCTTGGAAAGTGGGGAAGGGGTGAAATCCGTTGGGCCCACGGATGGATACCTTGGATCCATGGACTTAGGGCAGGTCTAATCACCTGGGATTCGAACCCACGGTGGGAATAAGGGAGGAGATATGGGGAGGGGAAGGGGAAGGATGTTTCCTAGAACCAAACCTCACATAAACCCGGACACTCACACACACACACACACCCTCACCCGAACACTCACAGGGGCACTCACACTCACACACACCCATAGACTGTGATAAGGGAGACCATCTGAGGGGACACAGATGGCCTCGTGGACCCACAGGCATAACCGGACACACACGCAACCGGACTCTCACACACTCACACGGACACTCACAGGGATAAACACACACACAGACACACATCCATAGACACAAACTGTGATAAGGGAGACCATCTGAGGGGACACAGATGGCCTCCTGAACCCACAGGTATATATCAGTATTTAAATATACATACATATTTATAAATATAACATTTTTGAAAAATAAATAAATAAAATATATATATATATATATATATATATATATATATATATATATATATATATATATATATATATATATATATATGTCGTACCTAGTAGCAAGAACGCACTTCTCAGCCTACTATGCAAGGCCCGATTTGCCTAATAAGCCAAGTTTTCCTGAATTAATATATTTTCTCTAATTTTTTTCTTATGAAATGATAAAACTGTTCATTTCATTATGTATGAGTTAAGTTCTTTTCATTTGAGTTAAAACTAATGTAGATATATAACCGAACCTAACCAACCCTAAAATGGTTAACATAAATTGATAGGAATATGTATGTAGACGCTCAGTTAGTGTTACTGTAATTTATATGGTTAACGTTTGAATGACATAGTTTACCCTCATTGTCACATTTTTTGTTACTATTTCGCTGTTCATTCTCACTCTCTCTGAATCCCGTGGACTAATTGTGCTCACGAGTGTTTGTTTAAGGTACGGTAACCATAGGCTTTTCACACAATAATTTGCAACTATTTAAGAAGAAACATTTCTAAAGATTATCTAAGTTTCTAATAAATATTCTTTTTCCTAACATACAAGTCAATCACACAGTACCTAACTTCAGTCAGAAACACTTTTCTTACTATATACCGCAACGTCTTTTGCATATATATCCTATCTTAAAAAATAACAATTTTAATTCATAACTGGCAACCCCCCTCCCCTCCAGAGCTTTCAAGGCCACCAAACGTCATTCCTTTCCCTTAACTCCTCCCAAATTATCTTTTGCACCAATACACAAACTAGGGGGCTTTATTGCTGAGTGGACGTCGCTCCCGACTCGTAATCCTAGCTCATTCGATCCCCCAGTGATGGCACAAACGGAAATCAGCAGAGTTTCTATCATTCTGATGCCCTCTGTTACTTAGCAGTAAATATGTAAATGAGCGTTAGACAGCTGTTGCGGGCTGCTTTCTGGGTGTGTGTGTGTATGTCGAATTTTTTTTATTAGTTATTAATAATTGATTGATTGGCAGTTGAGAGGCGGGCCGAAAGAGCAGAGCTCAACCCTCGCAAGCACAACTAGGTGAACACAACTAGATAAATACTAACAAACCACGATCTCGTACAATCCACTACACACACAACCCGACCTCCCCCCCAACTCCCTAAATCACTCTACCTAAGTCATTAAAAAATTAAAACAAATCAATTAATACACCAAAAATACTAACTATAAATAAAGGAACCAAATTTGAGACATACAGCGACTCCAGTGTGGTCTAGTCGGAAGAGAACGTGTTCTCATCTGGATAGATTGCGATCGAGCCTGTCGGAACGGGTGTGTAACTGCAGGGCACAAATATTTGTGTGTCCCCTCCTGTAGCTGCCTCTGTTTCGACAGGTTTCCTGGATAGCTAGAATTGACCTGGCCCTTGGAAAGTGGGGAAGGGGTGAAATCCGTTGGGCCCACGGATGGATACCTTGGATCCATGGACTTAGGGCAGGTCTAATCACCTGGGATTCGAACCCACGGTGGGAATAAGGGAGGAGATATGGGGAGGGGAAGGGGAAGGATGTTTCCTAGAACCAAACCTCACATAAACCCGGACACTCACACACACACACACACCCTCACCCGAACACTCACAGAGGCACTCACACTCACACACACCCATAGACTGTGATAAGGGAGACCATCTGAGGGGACACAGATGGCCTCGTGGACCCACAGGCATAACCGGACACACACGCAACCGGACTCTCACCCACTCACACGGACACTCACAGGGATAAACACACACACAGACACACATCCATAGACACAAACTGTGATAAGGGAGACCATCTGAGGGGACACAGATGGCCTCCTGAACCCACAGGTATATATCAATATTTAAATATACATACATATTTATAAATATAAAATTTTTGAAAAAAAAATAAATAAAATAAAAAAAAAAAAATATATATATATATATATATATATATATATATATATATATATATATATATATATATATATATATATATATATATATATATATATATATATGTCGTACCTAGTAGCAAGAACGCACTTCTCAGCCTACTATGCAAGGCCCGATTTGCCTAATAAGCCAAGTTTTCCTGAATTAATATATTTTCTCTAATTTTTTTCTTATGAAATGATAAAACTGTTCATTTCATTATGTATGAGTTAAGTTCTTTTCATTTGAGTTAAAACTAATGTAGATATATAACCGAACCTAACCAACCCTAAAATGGTTAACATAAATTGATAGGAATATGTATGTAGACGCTCAGTTAGTGTTACTGTAATTTATATGGTTAACGTTTGAATGACATAGTTTACCCTCATTGTCACATTTTTTGTTACTATTTCGCTGTTCATTCTCACTCTCTCTGAATCCCGTGGACTAATTGTGCTCACGAGTGTTTGTTTAAGGTACGGTAACCATAGGCTTTTCACACAATAATTTGCAACTATTTAAGAAGAAACATTTCTAAAGATTATCTAAGTTTCTAATAAATATTCTTTTTCCTAACATACAAGTCAATCACACAGTACCTAACTTCAGTCAGAAACACTTTTCTTACTATATACCGCAACGTCTTTTGCATATATATCCTATCTTAAAAAATAACAATTTTAATTCATAACTGGCAACCCCCCTCCCCTCCAGAGCTTTCAAGGCCACCAAACGTCATTCCTTTCCCTTAACTCCTCCCAAATTATCTTTTGCACCAATACACAAACTAGGGGGCTTTATTGCTGAGTGGACGTCGCTCCCGACTCGTAATCCTAGCTCATTCGATCCCCCGGTGATGGCACAAACGGAAATCAGCAGAGTTTCTATCATTCTGATGCCCTCTGTTACTTAGCAGTAAATATGTAAATGAGCGTTAGACAGCTGTTGCGGGCTGCTTTCTGGGTGTGTGTGTGTATGTCGAATTTTTTTTTATTAGTTATTAATAATTGATTGATTGGCAGTTGAGAGGCGGGCCGAAAGAGCAGAGCTCAACCCTCGCAAGCACAACTAGGTGAACACAACTAGATAAATACTAACAAACCACGATCTCGTACAATCCACTACACACACAACCCGACCTCCCCCCCAACTCCCTAAATCACTCTACCTAAGTCATTAAAAAATTAAAACAAATCAATTAATACACCAAAAATACTAACTATAAATAAAGGAACCAAATTTGAGACATACAGCGACTCCAGTGTGGTCTAGTCGGAAGAGAACGTGTTCTCATCTGGATAGATTGCGATCGAGCCTGTCGGAACGGGTGTGTAACTGCAGGGCACAAATATTTGTGTGTCCCCTCCTGTAGCTGCCTCTGTTTCGACAGGTTTCCTGGATAGCTAGAATTGACCTGGCCCTTGGAAAGTGGGGAAGGGGTGAAATCCGTTGGGCCCACGGATGGATACCTTGGATCCATGGACTTAGGGCAGGTCTAATCACCTGGGATTCGAACATACGGTGGGAATAAGGGAGGAGATATGGGGAGGGGAAGGGGAAGGATGTTTCCTAGAACCAAACCTCACATAAACCCGGACACTCACACACACACACACACCCTCACCCGAACACTCACAGGGGCACTCACACTCACACACACCCATAGACTGTGATAAGGGAGACCATCTGAGGGGACACAGATGGCCTCGTGGACCCACAGGCATAACCGGACACACACGCAACCGGACTCTCACACACTCACACGGACACTCACAGGGATAAACACACACACAGACACACATCCATAGACACAAACTGTGATAAGGGAGACCATCTGAGGGGACACAGATGGCCTCCTGAACCCACAGGTATATATCAGTATTTAAATATACATACATATTTATAAATATAACATTTTTGAAAAATAAATAAATAAAATATATATATATATATATATATATATATATATATATATGTCGTACCTAGTAGCAAGAACGCACTTCTCAGCCTACTATGCAAGGCCCGATTTGCCTAATAAGCCAAGTTTTCCTGAATTAATATATTTTCTCTAATTTTTTTCTTATGAAATGATAAAACTGTTCATTTCATTATGTATGAGTTAAGTTCTTTTCATTTGAGTTAAAACTAATGTAGATATATAACCGAACCTAACCAACCCTAAAATGGTTAACATAAATTGATAGGAATATGTATGTAGACGCTCAGTTAGTGTTACTGTAATTTATATGGTTAACGTTTGAATGACATAGTTTACCCTCATTGTCACATTTTTTGTTACTATTTCGCTGTTCATTCTCACTCTCTCTGAATCCCGTGGACTAATTGTGCTCACGAGTGTTTGTTTAAGGTACGGTAACCATAGGCTTTTCACACAATAATTTGCAACTATTTAAGAAGAAACATTTCTAAAGATTATCTAAGTTTCTAATAAATATTCTTTTTCCTAACATACAAGTCAATCACACAGTACCTAACTTCAGTCAGAAACACTTTTCTTACTATATACCGCAACGTCTTTTGCATATATATCCTATCTTAAAAAATAACAATTTTAATTCATAACTGGCAACCCCCCTCCCCTCCAGAGCTTTCAAGGCCACCAAACGTCATTCCTTTCCCTTAACTCCTCCCAAATTATCTTTTGCACCAATACACAAACTAGGGGGCTTTATTGCTGAGTGGACGTCGCTCCCGACTCGTAATCCTAGCTCATTCGATCCCCCGGTGATGGCACAAACGGAAATCAGCAGAGTTTCTATCATTCTGATGCCCTCTGTTACTTAGCAGTAAATATGTAAATGAGCGTTAGACAGCTGTTGCGGGCTGCTTCCTGGGTGTGTGTGTGTATGTCGAATTTTTTTTTATTAGTTATTAATAATTGATTGATTGGCAGTTGAGAGGCGGGCCGAAAGAGCAGAGCTCAACCCTCGCAAGCACAACTAGGTGAACACAACTAGATAAATACTAACAAACCACGATCTCGTACAATCCACTACACACACAACCCGACCTCCCCCCCAACTCCCTAAATCACTCTACCTAAGTCATTAAAAAATTAAAACAAATCAATTAATACACCAAAAATACTAACTATAAATAAAGGAACCAAATTTGAGACATACAGCGACTCCAGTGTGGTCTAGTCGGAAGAGAACGTGTTCTCATCTGGATAGATTGCGATCGAGCCTGTCGGAACGGGTGTGTAACTGCAGGGCACAAATATTTGTGTGTCCCCTCCTGTAGCTGCCTCTGTTTCGACAGGTTTCCTGGATAGCTAGAATTGACCTGGCCCTTGGAAAGTGGGGAAGGGGTGAAATCCGTTGGGCCCACGGATGGATACCTTGGATCCATGGACTTAGGGCAGGTCTAATCACCTGGGATTCGAACCCACGGTGGGAATAAGGGAGGAGATATGGGGAGGGGAAGGGGAAGGATGTTTCCTAGAACCAAACCTCACATAAACCCGGACACTCACACACACACACACACCCTCACCCGAACACTCACAGGGGCACTCACACTCACACACACCCATAGACTGTGATAAGGGAGACCATCTGAGGGGACACAGATGGCCTCGTGGACCCACAGGCATAACCGGACACACACGCAACCGGACTCTCACACACTCACACGGACACTCACAGGGATAAACACACACACAGACACACATCCATAGACACAAACTGTGATAAGGGAGACCATCTGAGGGGACACAGATGGCCTCGTGGACCCACAGGCATAACCGGACACACACGCAACCGGACTCTCACCCACTCACACGGACACTCACAGGGATAAACACACACACAGACACACATCCATAGACACAAACTGTGATAAGGGAGACCATCTGAGGGGACACAGATGGCCTCCTGAACCCACAGGTATATATCAATATTTAAATATACATACATATTTATAAATATAACATTTTTGAAAAATAAATAAATAAAATAAAAAAAAAATATATATATATATATATATATATATATATATATATATATATATATATATATATATATATATATATATATATATATATATATATATATGTATATATGTCGTACCTAGTAGCAAGAACGCACTTCTCAGCCTACTATGCAAGGCCCGATTTGCCTAATAAGCCAAGTTTTCCTGAATTAATATATTTTCTCTAATTTTTTTCTTATGAAATGATAAAACTGTTCATTTCATTATGTATGAGTTAAGTTCTTTTCATTTGAGTTAAAACTAATGTAGATATATAACCGAACCTAACCAACCCTAAAATGGTTAACATAAATTGATAGGAATATGTATGTAGACGCTCAGTTAGTGTTACTGTAATTTATATGGTTAACGTTTGAATGACATAGTTTACCCTCATTGTCACATTTTTTGTTACTATTTCGCTGTTCATTCTCACTCTCTCTGAATCCCGTGGACTAATTGTGCTCACGAGTGTTTGTTTAAGGTACGGTAACCATAGGCTTTTCACACAATAATTTGCAACTATTTAAGAAGAAACATTTCTAAAGATTATCTAAGTTTCTAATAAATATTCTTTTTCCTAACATACAAGTCAATCACACAGTACCTAACTTCAGTCAGAAACACTTTTCTTACTATATACCGCAACGTCTTTTGCATATATATCCTATCTTAAAAAATAACAATTTTAATTCATAACTGGCAGCCCCCCTCCCCTCCAGAGCTTTCAAGGCCACCAAACGTCATTCCTTTCCCTTAACTCCTCCCAAATTATCTTTTGCACCAATACACAAACTAGGGGGCTTTATTGCTGAGTGGACGTCGCTCCCGACTCGTAATCCTAGCTCATTCGATCCCCCGGTGATGGCACAAACGGAAATCAGCAGAGTTTCTATCATTCTGATGCCCTCTGTTACTTAGCAGTAAATATGTAAATGAGCGTTAGACAGCTGTTGCGGGCTGCTTTCTGGGTGTGTGTGTGTATGTCGAATTTTTTTTTATTAGTTATTAATAATTGATTGATTGGCAGTTGAGAGGCGGGCCGAAAGAGCAGAGCTCAACCCTCGCAAGCACAACTAGGTGAACACAACTAGATAAATACTAACAAACCACGATCTCGTACAATCCACTACACACACAACCCGACCTCTCCCCCAACTCCCTAAATCACTCTACCTAAGTCATTAAAAAATTAAAACAAATCAATTAATACACCAAAAATACTAACTATAAATAAAGGAACCAAATTTGAGACATACAGCGACTCCAGTGTGGTCTAGTCGGAAGAGAACGTGTTCTCATCTGGATAGATTGCGATCGAGCCTGTCGGAACGGGTGTGTAACTGCAGGGCACAAATATTTGTGTGTCCCCTCCTGTAGCTGCCTCTGTTTCGACAGGTTTCCTGGATAGCTAGAATTGACCTGGCCCTTGGAAAGTGGGGAAGGGGTGAAATCCGTTGGGCCCACGGATGGATACCTTGGATCCATGGACTTAGGGCAGGTCTAATCACCTGGGATTCGAACCCACGGTGGGAATAAGGGAGGAGATATGGGGAGGGGAAGGGGAAGGATGTTTCCTAGAACCAAACCTCACATAAACCCGGACACTCACACACACACACACCCTCACCCGAACACTCACAGGGGCACTCACACTCACACACACCCATAGACTGTGATAAGGGAGACCATCTGAGGGGACACAGATGGCCTCGTGGACCCACAGGCATAACCGGACACACACGCAACCGGACTCTCACACACTCACACGGACACTCACAGGGATAAACACACACACAGACACACATCCATAGACACAAACTGTGATAAGGGAGACCATCTGAGGGGACACAGATGGCCTCCTGAACCCACAGGTATATATCAGTATTTAAATATACATACATATTTATAAATATAACATTTTTGAAAAATAAATAAATAAAAAAAAAATATATATATATATATATATATATATATATATATATATATATATATATATATATATATATATATATATATATATATATATATATATGTCGTACCTAGTAGCAAGAACGCACTTCTCAGCCTACTATGCAAGGCCCGATTTGCCTAATAAGCCAAGTTTTCCTGAATTAATATATTTTCTCTAATTTTTTTCTTATGAAATGATAAAACTGTTCATTTCATTATGTATGAGTTAAGTTCTTTTCATTTGAGTTAAAACTAATGTAGATATATAACCGAACCTAACCAACCCTAAAATGGTTAACATAAATTGATAGTATTATGTATGTAGACGCTCAGTTAGTGTTACTGTAATTTATATGGTTAACGTTTGAATGACATAGTTTACCCTCATTGTCACATTTTTTGTTACTATTTCGCTGTTCATTCTCACTCTCTCTGAATCCCGTGGACTAATTGTGCTCACGAGTGTTTGTTTAAGGTACGGTAACCATAGGCTTTTCACACAATAATTTGCAACTATTTAAGAAGAAACATTTCTAAAGATTATCTAAGTTTCTAATAAATATTCTTTTTCCTAACATACAAGTCAATCACACAGTACCTAACTTCAGTCAGAAACACTTTTCTTACTATATACCGCAACGTCTTTTGCATATATATCCTATCTTAAAAAATAACAATTTTAATTCATAACTGGCAACCCCCCTCCCCTCCAGAGCTTTCAAGGCCACCAAACGTCATTCCTTTCCCTTAACTCCTCCCAAATTATCTTTTGCACCAATACACAAACTAGGGGGCTTTATTGCTGAGTGGACGTCGCTCCCGACTCGTAATCCTAGCTCATTCGATCCCCCGGTGATGGCACAAACGGAAATCAGCAGAGTTTCTATCATTCTGATGCCCTCTGTTACTTAGCAGTAAATATGTAAATGAGCGTTAGACAGCTGTTGCGGGCTGCTTCCTGGGTGTGTGTGTGTATGTCGAATTTTTTTTTATTAGTTATTAATAATTGATTGATTGGCAGTTGAGAGGCGGGCCGAAAGAGCAGAGCTCAACCCTCGCAAGCACAACTAGGTGAACACAACTAGATAAATACTAACAAACCACGATCTCGTACAATCCACTACACACACAACCCGACCTCCCCCCCAACTCCCTAAATCACTCTACCTAAGTCATTAAAAAATTAAAACAAATCAATTAATACACCAAAAATACTAACTATAAATAAAGGAACCAAATTTGAGACATACAGCGACTCCAGTGTGGTCTAGTCGGAAGAGAACGTGTTCTCATCTGGATAGATTGCGATCGAGCCTGTCGGAACGGGTGTGTAACTGCAGGGCACAAATATTTGTGTGTCCCCTCCTGTAGCTGCCTCTGTTTCGACAGGTTTCCTGGATAGCTAGAATTGACCTGGCCCTTGGAAAGTGGGGAAGGGGTGAAATCCGTTGGGCCCACGGATGGATACCTTGGATCCATGGACTTAGGGCAGGTCTAATCACCTGGGATTCGAACCCACGGTGGGAATAAGGGAGGAGATATGGGGAGGGGAAGGGGAAGGATGTTTCCTAGAACCAAACCTCACATAAACCCGGACACTCACACACACACACACACCCTCACCCGAACACTCACAGGGGCACTCACACTCACACACACCCATAGACTGTGATAAGGGAGACCATCTGAGGGGACACAGATGGCCTCGTGGACCCACAGGCATAACCGGACACACACGCAACCGGACTCTCACACACTCACACGGACACTCACAGGGATAAACACACACACAGACACACATCCATAGACACAAACTGTGATAAGGGAGACCATCTGAGGGGACACAGATGGCCTCCTGAACCCACAGGTTCAGTATTTAAATATACATACATATTTATAAATATAACATTTTTGAAAAAAAAATAAATAAAAAAAAAATATATATATATAAATATATATATATATATATATATATATATATATATATATATATATATATATATATATATATATATATATATATATATATATATATATATATATATATATATATATATATATATATATATGTCGTACCTAGTAGCAAGAACGCACTTCTCAGCCTACTATGCAAGGCCCGATTTGCCTAATAAGCCAAGTTTTCCTGAATTAATATATTTTCTCTAATTTTTTTCTTATGAAATGATAAAACTGTTCATTTCATTATGTATGAGTTAAGTTCTTTTCATTTGAGTTAAAACTAATGTAGATATATAACCGAACCTAACCAACCCTAAAATGGTTAACATAAATTGATAGGAATATGTATGTAGACGCTCAGTTAGTGTTACTGTAATTTATATGGTTAACGTTTGAATGACATAGTTTACCCTCATTGTCACATTTTTTGTTACTATTTCGCTGTTCATTCTCACTCTCTCTGAATCCCGTGGACTAATTGTGCTCACGAGTGTTTGTTTAAGGTACGGTAACCATAGGCTTTTCACACAATAATTTGCAACTATTTAAGAAGAAACATTTTTAAAGATTATCTAAGTTTCTAATAAATATTCTTTTTCCTAACATACAAGTCAATCACACAGTACCTAACTTCAGTCAGAAACACTTTTCTTACTATATACCGCAACGTCTTTTGCATATATATCCTATCTTAAAAAATAACAATTTTAATTCATAACTGGCAACCCCCCTCCCCTCCAGAGCTTTCAAGGCCACCAAACGTCATTCCTTTCCCTTAACTCCTCCCAAATTATCTTTTGCACCAATACACAAACTAGGGGGCTTTATTGCTGAGTGGACGTCGCTCCCGACTCGTAATCCTAGCTCATTCGATCCCCCGGTGATGGCACAAACGGAAATCAGCAGAGTTTCTATCATTCTGATGCCCTCTGTTACTTAGCAGTAAATATGTAAATGAGCGTTAGACAGCTGTTGCGGGCTGCTTCCTGGGTGTGTGTGTATGTCGAATTTTTTTTTATTAGTTATTAATAATTGATTGATTGGCAGTTGAGAGGCGGGCCGAAGGAGCAGAGCTCAACCCTCGCAAGCACAACTAGGTGAACACAACTAGATAAATACTAACAAACCACGATCTCGTACAATCCACTACACACACAACCCGACCTCCCCCCCAACTCCCTAAATCACTCTACCTAAGTCATTAAAAAATTAAAACAAATCAATTAATACACCAAAAATACTAACTATATATAAAGGAACCAAATTTGAGACATACAGCGACTCCAGTGTGGTCTAGTCGGAAGAGAACGTGTTCTCATCTGGATAGATTGCGATCGAGCCTGTCGGAACGGGTGTGTAACTGCAGGGCACAAATATTTGTGTGTCCCCTCCTGTAGCTGCCTCTGTTTCGACAGGTTTCCTGGATAGCTAGAATTGACCTGGCCCTTGGAAAGTGGGGAAGGGGTGAAATCCGTTGGGCCCACGGATGGATACCTTGGATCCATGGACTTAGGGCAGGTCTAATCACCTGGGATTCGAACCCACGGTGGGAATAAGGGAGGAGATATGGGGAGGGGAAGGGGAAGGATGTTTCCTAGAACCAAACCTCACATAAACCCGGACACTCACACACACACACACACCCTCACCCGAACACTCACAGGGGCACTCACACTCACACACACCCATAGACTGTGATAAGGGAGACAATCTGAGGGGACACAGATGGCCTCGTGGACCCACAGGCATAACCGGACACACACGCAACCGGACTCTCACACACTCACACGGACACTCACAGGGATAAACACACACACAGACACACATCCATAGACACAAACTGTGATAAGGGAGACCATCTGAGGGGACACAGATGGCCTCCTGAACCCACAGGTATATATCAGTATTTAAATATACATACATATTTATAAATATAACATTTTTGAAAAATAAATAAATAAAATATATATATATATATATATATATATATATATATATATATATATATATATATATATATATATATATATATATATATATATATATATATATATGTCGTACCTAGTAGCAAGAACGCACTTCTCAGCCTACTATGCAAGGCCCGATTTGCCTAATAAGCCAAGTTTTCCTGAATTAATATATTTTCTCTAATTTTTTTCTTATGAAATGATAAAACTGTTCATTTCATTATGTATGAGTTAAGTTCTTTTCATTTGAGTTAAAACTAATGTAGATATATAACCGAACCTAACCAACCCTAAAATGGTTAACATAAATTGATAGGAATATGTATGTAGACGCTCAGTTAGTGTTACTGTAATTTATATGGTTAACGTTTGAATGACATAGTTTACCCTCATTGTCACATTTTTTGTTACTATTTCGCTGTTCATTCTCACTCTCTCTGAATCCCGTGGACTAATTGTGCTCACGAGTGTTTGTTTAAGGTACGGTAACCATAGGCTTTTCACACAATAATTTGCAACTATTTAAGAAGAAACATTTCTAAAGATTATCTAAGTTTCTAATAAATATTCTTTTTCCTAACATACAAGTCAATCACACAGTACCTAACTTCAGTCAGAAACACTTTTCTTACTATATACCGCAACGTCTTTTGCATATATTTCCTATCTTAAAAAATAACAATTTTAATTCATAACTGGCAACCCCCCTCCCCTCCAGAGCTTTCAAGGCCACCAAACGTCATTCCTTTCCCTTAACTCCTCCCAAATTATCTTTTGCACCAATACACAAACTAGGGGTCTTTATTGCTGAGTGGACGTCGCTCCCGACTCGTAATCCTAGCTCATTCGATCCCCCGGTGATGGCACAAACGGAAATCAGCAGAGTTTCTATCATTCTGATGCCCTCTGTTACTTAGCAGTAAATATGTAAATGAGCGTTAGACAGCTGTTGCGGGCTGCTTCCTGGGTGTGTGTGTGTATGTCGAATTTTTTTTTATTAGTTATTAATAATTGATTGATTGGCAGTTGAGAGGCGGGCCGAAAGAGCAGAGCTCAACCCTCGCAAGCACAACTAGGTGAACACAACTAGATAAATACTAACAAACCACGATCTCGTACAATCCACTACACACACAACCAGACCTCCCCCCCAACTCCCTAAATCACTCTACCTAAGTCATTAAAAAATTAAAACAAATCAATTAATACACCAAAAATACTAACTATAAATAAAGGAACCAAATTTGAGACATACAGCGACTCCAGTGTGGTCTAGTCGGAAGAGAACGTGTTCTCATCTGGATAGATTGCGATCGAGCCTGTCGGAACGGGTGTGTAACTGCAGGGCACAAATATTTGTGTGTCCCCTCCTGTAGCTGCCTCTGTTTCGACAGGTTTCCTGGATAGCTAGAATTGACCTGGCCCTTGGAAAGTGGGGAAGGGGTGAAATCCGTTGGGCCCACGGATGGATACCTTGGATCCATGGACTTAGGGCAGGTCTAATCACCTGGGATTCGAACCCACGGTGGGAATAAGGGAGGAGATATGGGGAGGGGAAGGGGAAGGATGTTTCCTAGAACCAAACCTCACATAAACCCGGACACTCACACACACACACACACCCTCACCCGAACACTCACAGAGGCACTCACACTCACACACACCCATAGACTGTGATAAGGGAGACCATCTGAGGGGACACAGATGGCCTCGTGGACCCACAGGCATAACCGGACACACACGCAACCGGACTCTCACCCACTCACACGGACACTCACAGGGATAAACACACACACAGACACACATCCATAGACACAAACTGTGATAAGGGAGACCATCTGAGGGGACACAGATGGCCTCCTGAACCCACAGGTATATATCAATATTTAAATATACATACATATTTATAAATATAACATTTTTGAAAAATAAATAAATAAAATAAAAAAAATATATATATATATATATATATATATATATATATATATATATATATATATATATATATATATATGTCGTACCTAGTAGCCAGAACGCACTTCTCGGCCTACTATGCAAGGCCAAATTTGCCTAATAAGCCAAGTTTTCCTGAATTAATATATTTTCTCTAATTTTTTTCTTATGAAATGATAAAGCTATCCATTTCATTATGTATGAGGTCAATTTTTTTTTATTGGAGTTAAAATTAACGTAGACATATGACCGAACCTAACCAACCCTACCTAACCTAACCTAACCTATCTTCATAGGTTAGGTTAGGTTAGGTAGCCGAAAAAGTTAGGTTAGGTTAGGTTAGGTAGGTTAAGTAGTCGAAAAACAATTAATTCATGAAAACTTGGCTTATTAGGCAAATCGGGCCTTGCATAGTAGGCTGAGAAGTGCGTTCTGGCTATTAGGTACGACATATATATATATATATATATATATATATATATATATATATATATATATATATATATATATATATATGTCGTACCTAGTAGCCAGAACGCACTTCTCAGCCTACTATGCAAGGCCCGATTTGCCTAATAAGCCAAGTTTTCCTGAATTAATATACTTTCTCTAATTTTTTTCTTATGAAATGATAAAGCTACCCATTTCATTATGTATGAGGTTATTTTTTTTTATTGGAGTTAAAATTAACGTAGATATATGACCGAACGTAACCAACCCTACCTAACCTAACCTAACCTATCTTTATATGTTAGGTTAGGTTAGGTAGCCGAAAAAGTTAGGTTAGGTTTGGTTAGGTAGGTTAAGTAGTCGAAAAACAATTAATTCATGAAAACTTGGCTTATTAGGCAAATCGGGCCTTGCATAGTAGGCTGAGAAGTGCGTTCTGGCTACTAGGTACGACATATATATATATATATATATATATATATATATATATATATATATATATATATATATATATATATATATATATGTCGTACCTAGTAGCCAGAACTCACTTCTCAGCCTACTATTCAAGGCCCGATTTGCCTAATAAGCCAAGTTTTCCTGAATTAATATATTTACTAAATTTTTTTTCTTATGAAATGATAAAGCAACCCTTTTCTCTATGTATGAGGTCAATTTTTTTTTATTGTTGTTAAAATTAACGTAGATATATGACCGAACCTAACCAACCCTACCTAACCTAACCTAACCTATATTTATAGGTAAGGTTAGGTTAGGTAGCCAAAAAAAGCTAGGTTAGGTTAGGTTAGGTAGGTTAGGTAGACGAAAAAACATTAATTCATGAAAACTTGGCTTATTAGGCAAATCGGGCCTTGAATAGTAGGCTGAGAAGTGCGTTCTGGCTATTAGGTACGACATATATATATATATATATATATATATATATATATGTCGTACCTAATAGCCAGAACGCACTTCTCAGCCTACTATGCAAGGCCCGATTTGCCTAATAAGCCAAGTTTTCATGAATTAATTGTTTTTCGACTACCTAACCTACCTAACCTAACCTAACCTAACTTTTTCGGCTACCTAACCAAACCTAACCTATAAAGATAGGTTAGGTTAGGTTAGGTAGGGTTGGTTAGGTTCGGTCATATATCTATGTTAATTTTAACTCCAATAAAAAAAAATGACCTCATACATAATGAAATGGGTAGCTTTATCATTTCATAAGAAAAAAATTAGAAAAAATATATTAATTCAGGAAAACTTGGCTTATTAGGCAAATCGGGCCTTGAATAGTAGGCCAAAAAGTGAGTTCTGGCTACTAGGTACGACATATATATATATATATATATATATATATATATATATATATATATATATATATATATATATATATATATATATATATATATATATATATATATATATATGTCGTACCTAGTAGCAAGAACGCACTTCTCAGCCTACTATGCAAGGCCCGATTTGCCTAATAAGCCAAGTTTTCCTGAATTAATATATTTTCTCTAATTTTTTTCTTATGAAATGATAAAACTGTTCATTTCATTATGTATGAGTTAAGTTCTTTTCATTTGAGTTAAAACTAATGTAGATATATAACCGAACCTAACCAACCCTAAAATGGTTAACATAAATTGATAGGAATATGTATGTAGACGCTCAGTTAGTGTTACTGTAATTTATATGGTTAACGTTTGAATGACATAGTTTACCCTCATTGTCACATTTTTTGTTACTATTTCGCTGTTCATTCTCACTCTCTCTGAATCCCGTGGACTAATTGTGCTCACGAGTGTTTGTTTAAGGAACGGTAACCATAGGCTTTTCACACAATAATTTGCAACTATTTAAGAAGAAACATTTCTAAAGATTATCTAAGTTTCTAATAAATATTCTTTTTCCTAACATACAAGTCAATCACACAGTACCTAACTTCAGTCAGAAACACTTTTCTTACTATATACCGCAACGTCTTTTGCATATATATCCTATCTTAAAAAATAACAATTTTAATTCATAACTGGCAACCCCCCTCCCCTCCAGAGCTTTCAAGGCCACCAAACGTCATTCCTTTCCCTTAACTCCTCCCAAATTATCTTTTGCACCAATACACAAACTAGGGGGCTTTATTGCTGAGTGGACGTCGCTCCCGACTCGTAATCCTAGCTCATTCGATCCCCCGGTGATGGCACAAACGGAAATCAGCAGAGTTTCTATCATTCTGATGCCCTCTGTTACTTAGCAGTAAATATGTAAATGAGCGTTAGACAGCTGTTGCGGGCTGCTTCCTGGGTGTGTGTGTGTATGTCGAATTTTTTTTTATTAGTTATTAATAATTGATTGATTGGCAGTTGAGAGGCGGGCCGAAAGAGCAGAGCTCAACCCTCGCAAGCACAACTAGGTGAACACAACTAGATAAATACTAACAAACCACGATCTCGTACAATCCACTACACACACAACCCGACCTCCCCCCCAACTCCCTAAATCACTCTACCTAAGTCATTAAAAAATTAAAACAAATCAATTAATACACCAAAAATACTAACTATAAATAAAGGAACCAAATTTGAGACATACAGCGACTCCAGTGTGGTCTAGTCGGAAGAGAACGTGTTCTCATCTGGATAGATTGCGATCGAGCCTGTCGGAACGGGTGTGTAACTGCAGGGCACAAATATTTGTGTGTCCCCTCCTGTAGCTGCCTCTGTTTCGACAGGTTTCCTGGATAGCTAGAATTGACCTGGCCCTTGGAAAGTGGGGAAGGGGTGAAATCCGTTGGGCCCACGGATGGATACCTTGGATCCATGGACTTAGGGCAGGTCTAATCACCTGGGATTCGAACCCACGGTGGGAATAAGGGAGGAGATATGGGGAGGGGAAGGGGAAGGATGTTTCCTAGAACCAAACCTCACATAAACCCGGACACTCACACACACACACACACCCTCACCCGAACACTCACAGAGGCACTCACACTCACACACACCCATAGACTGTGATAAGGGAGACCATCTGAGGGGACACAGATGGCCTCGTGGACCCACAGGCATAACCGGACACACACGCAACCGGACTCTCACCCACTCACACGGACACTCACAGGGATAAACACACACACAGACACACATCCATAGACACAAACTGTGATAAGGGAGACCATCTGAGGGGACACAGATGGCCTCCTGAACCCACAGGTATATATCAATATTTAAATATACATAAATATTTATAAATATAACATTTTTGAAAAAAAAATAAATAAAATAAAAAAAAAAAAATATATATATATATATATATATATATATATATATATATATATATATATATATATATATATATATATATATATATATATATATATATATATATATATATATATATGTCGTACCTAGTAGCCAGAACGCACTTCTCGGCCTACTATGCAAGGCCAAATTTGCCTAATAAGCCAAGTTTTCCTGAATTAATATATTTTCTCTAATTTTTTTCTTATGAAATGATAAAGCTATCCATTTCATTATGTATGAGGTCAATTTTTTTTTATTGGAGTTAAAATTAACGTAGATATATGACCGAACCTAACCAACCCTACCTAACCTAACCTAACCTATCTTCATAGGTTAGGTTAGGTTAGGTAGCCGAAAAAGTTAGGTTAGGTTAGGTTAGGTAGGTTAAGTAGTCGAAAAACAATTAATTCATGAAAACTTGGCTTATTAGGCAAATCGGGCCTTGCATAGTAGGCTGAGAAGTGCGTTCTGGCTATTAGGTACGACATATATATATATATATATATATATATATATATATATATATATATATATATATATATATATATATATATATATATATATATATATATATATATATATATATATATATATATATATATATATATATATATATATATATATATATATATATATATATATATATGTCGTACCTAGTAGCCAGAACTCACTTCTCAGCCTACTATTCAAGGCCCGATTTGCCTAATAAGCCAAGTTTTCCTGAATTAATATATTGACTAAAAATTTTTTCTTATGAAATGATAAAGCAACCCTTTTCTCTATGTATGAGGTCAATTTTTTTTTATTGTTGTTAAAATTAACGTAGATATATGACCGAACCTAACCAACCCTACCTAACCTAACCTAACCTATATTTATAGGTAAGGTTAGGTTAGGTAGCCAAAAAAAGCTAGGTTAGGTTAGGTTAGGTAGGTTAGGTAGACGAAAAAACATTAATTCATGAAAACTTGGCTTATTAGGCAAATCGGGCCTTGAATAGTAGGCTGAGAAGTGCGTTCTGGCTATTAGGTACGACATATATATATATATATATATATATATATATATATATATATATATATATATATATATATATATATATATATATATATATATATATATATATATATATATATATATATATATATATATATATATATATATGTCGTACCTAGTAGCAAGAACGCACTTCTCAGCCTACTATGCAAGGCCCGATTTGCCTAATAAGCCAAGTTTTCCTGAATTAATATATTTTCTCTAATTTTTTTCTTATGAAATGATAAAACTGTTCATTTCATTATGTATGAGTTAAGTTCTTTTCATTTGAGTTAAAACTAATGTAGATATATAACCGAACCTAACCAACCCTAAAATGGCTAACATAAATTGATAGGAATATGTATGTAGACGCTCAGTTAGTGTTACTGTAATTTATATGGTTAACGTTTGAATGACATAGTTTACCCTCATTGTCACATTTTTTGTTACTATTTCGCTGTTCATTCTCACTCTCTCTGAATCCCGTGGACTAATTGTGCTCACGAGTGTTTGTTTAAGGTACGGTAACCATAGGCTTTTCACACAATAATTTGCAACTATTTAAGAAGAAACATTTCTAAAGATTATCTAAGTTTCTAATAAATATTCTTTTTCCTAACATACAAGTCAATCACACAGTACCTAACTTCAGTCAGAAACACTTTTCTTACTATATACCGCAACGTCTTTTGCATATATATCCTATCTTAAAAAATAACAATTTTAATTCATAACTGGCAACCCCCCTCCCCTCCAGAGCTTTCAAGGCCACCAAACGTCATTCCTTTCCCTTAACTCCTCCCAAATTATCTTTTGCACCAATACACAAACTAGGGGGCTTTATTGCTGAGTGGACGTCGCTCCCGACTCGTAATCCTAGCTCATTCGATCCCCCGGTGATGGCACAAACGGAAATCAGCAGAGTTTCTATCATTCTGATGCCCTCTGTTACTTAGCAGTAAATATGTAAATGAGCGTTAGACAGCTGTTGCGGGCTGCTTCCTGGGTGTGTGTGTGTATGTCGAATTTTTTTTTATTAGTTATTAATAATTGATTGATTGGCAGTTGAGAGGCGGGCCGAAAGAGCAGAGCTCAACCCTCGCAAGCACAACTAGGTGAACACAACTAGATAAATACTAACAAACCACGATCTCGTACAATCCACTACACACACAACCCGACCTCCCCCCCAACTCCCTAAATCACTCTACCTAAGTCATTAAAAAATTAAAACAAATCAATTAATACACCAAAAATACTAACTATAAATAAAGGAACCAAATTTGAGACATACAGCGACTCCAGTGTGGTCTAGTCGGAAGAGAACGTGTTCTCATCTGGATAGATTGCGATCGAGCCTGTCGGAACGGGTGTGTAACTGCAGGGCACAAATATTTGTGTGTCCCCTCCTGTAGCTGCCTCTGTTTCGACAGGTTTCCTGGATAGCTAGAATTGACCTGGCCCTTGGAAAGTGGGGAAGGGGTGAAATCCGTTGGGCCCACGGATGGATACCTTGGATCCATGGACTTAGGGCAGGTCTAATCACCTGGGATTCGAACCCACGGTGGGAATAAGGGAGGAGATATGGGGAGGGGAAGGGGAAGGATGTTTCCTAGAACCAAACCTCACATAAACCCGGACACTCACACACACACACACACCCTCACCCGAACACTCACAGAGGCACTCACACTCACACACACCCATAGACTGTGATAAGGGAGACCATCTGAGGGGACACAGATGGCCTCGTGGACCCACAGGCATAACCGGACACACACGCAACCGGACTCTCACCCACTCACACGGACACTCACAGGGATAAACACACACACAGACACACATCCATAGACACAAACTGTGATAAGGGAGACCATCTGAGGGGACACAGATGGCCTCCTGAACCCACAGGTATATATCAATATTTAAATATACATAAATATTTATAAATATAACATTTTTGAAAAATAAATAAATAAAATAAAAAAAAAAAATATATATATATATATATATATATATATATATATATATATATATATATATATATATATATATATATATATATATGTCGTACCTAGTAGCCAGAACGCACTTCTCGGCCTACTATGCAAGGCCAAATTTGCCTAATAAGCCAAGTTTTCCTGAATTAATATATTTTCTCTAATTTTTTTCTTATGAAATGATAAAGCTATCCATTTCATTATGTATGAGGTCAATTTTTTTTTATTGGAGTTAAAATTAACGTAGATATATGACCGAACCTAACCAACCCTACCTAACCTAACCTAACCTATCTTCATAGGTTAGGTTAGGTTAGGTAGCCGAAAAAGTTAGGTTAGGTTAGGTTAGGTAGGTTAAGTAGTCGAAAAACAATTAATTCATGAAAACTTGGCTTATTAGGCAAATCGGGCCTTGCATAGTAGGCTGAGAAGTGCGTTCTGGCTATTAGGTACGACATATATATATATATATATATATATATATATATATATATATATATATATATATATATATATATATATATATATATATATATATATATATATGTCGTACCTAGTAGCCAGAACTCACTTCTCAGCCTACTATTCAAGGCCCGATTTGCCTAATAAGCCAAGTTTTCCTGAATTAATATATTTACTAAAAAATTTTTCTTATGAAATGATAAAGCAACCCTTTTCTCTATGTATGAGGTCAATATTTTTTTATTGTTGTTAAAATTAACGTAGATATATGACCGAACCTAACCAACCCTACCTAACCTAACCTAACCTATATTTATAGGTAAGGTTAGGTTAGGTAGCCAAAAAAAGCTAGGTTAGGTTAGGTTAGGTAGGTTAGGTAGACGAAAAAACATTAATTCATGAAAACTTGGCTTATTAGGCAAATCGGGCCTTGAATAGTAGGCTGAGAAGTGCGTTCTGGCTATTAGGTACGACATATATATATATATATATATATATATATATATATATATATATATATATATATATATATATATATATATATATATATATATATATATATATATATATGTCGTACCTATTAGCAAGAACGCACTTCTCAGCCTACTATGCAAGGCCCGATTTGCCTAATAAGCCAAGTTTTCCTGAATTAATATATTTTCTCTAATTTTTTTCTTATGAAATGATAAAACTGTTCATTTCATTATGTATGAGTTAAGTTCTTTTCATTTGAGTTAAAACTAATGTAGATATATAACCGAACCTAACCAACCCTAAAATGGTTAACATAAATTGATAGGAATATGTATGTAGACGCTCAGTTAGTGTTACTGTAATTTATATGGTTAACGTTTGAATGACATAGTTTACCCTCATTGTCACATTTTTTGTTACTATTTCGCTGTTCATTCTCACTCTCTCTGAATCCCGTGGACTAATTGTGCTCACGAGTGTTTGTTTAAGGTACGGTAACCATAGGCTTTTCACACAATAATTTGCAACTATTTAAGAAGAAACATTTCTAAAGATTATCTAAGTTTCTAATAAATATTCTTTTTCCTAACATACAAGTCAATCACACAGTACCTAACTTCAGTCAGAAACACTTTTCTTACTATATACCGCAACGTCTTTTGCATATATATCCTATCTTAAAAAATAACAATTTTAATTCATAACTGGCAACCCCCCTCCCCTACAGAGCTTTCAAGGCCACCAAACGTCATTCCTTTCCCTTAACTCCTCCCAAATTATCTTTTGCACCAATACACAAACTAGGGGGCTTTATTGCTGAGTGGACGTCGCTCCCGACTCGTAATCCTAGCTCATTCGATCCCCCGGTGATGGCACAAACGGAAATCAGCAGAGTTTCTATCATTCTGATGCCCTCTGTTACTTAGCAGTAAATATGTAAATGAGCGTTAGACAGCTGTTGCGGGCTGCTTCCTGGGTGTGTGTGTGTATGTCGAATTTTTTTTTATTAGTTATTAATAATTGATTGATTGGCAGTTGAGAGGCGGGCCGAAAGAGCAGAGCTCAACCCTCGCAAGCACAACTAGGTGAACACAACTAGATAAATACTAACAAACCACGATCTCGTACAATCCACTACACACACAACCCGACCTCCCCCCCAACTCCCTAAATCACTCTACCTAAGTCATTAAAAAATTAAAACAAATCAATTAATACACCAAAAATACTAACTATAAATAAAGGAACCAAATTTGAGACATACAGCGACTCCAGTGTGGTCTAGTCGGAAGAGAACGTGTTCTCATCTGGATAGATTGCGATCGAGCCTGTCGGAACGGGTGTGTAACTGCAGGGCACAAATATTTGTGTGTCCCCTCCTGTAGCTGCCTCTGTTTCGACAGGTTTCCTGGATAGCTAGAATTGACCTGGCCCTTGGAAAGTGGGGAAGGGGTGAAATCCGTTGGGCCCACGGATGGATACCTTGGATCCATGGACTTAGGGCAGGTCTAATCACCTGGGATTCGAACCCACGGTGGGAATAAGGGAGGAGATATGGGGAGGGGAAGGGGAAGGATGTTTCCTAGAACCAAACCTCACATAAACCCGGACACTCACACACACACACACACCCTCACCCGAACACTCACAGGGGCACTCACACTCACACACACCCATAGACTGTGATAAGGGAGACCATCTGAGGGGACACAGATGGCCTCGTGGACCCACAGGCATAACCGGACACACACGCAACCGGACTCTCACACACTCACACGGACACTCACAGGGATAAACACACACACAGACACACATCCATAGACACAAACTGTGATAAGGGAGACCATCTGAGGGGACACAGATGGCCTCCTGAACCCACAGGTATATATCAGTATTTAAATATACATACATATTTATAAATATAACATTTTTGAAAAATAAATAAATAAAAAATATATATATATATATATATATATATATATATATATATATATATATATATATATATATATATATATATATATATATATATATATATATATATATGTCGTACCTAGTAGCAAGAACGCACTTCTCAGCCTACTATGCAAGGCCCGATTTGCCTAATAAGCCAAGTTTTCCTGAATTAATATATTTTCTCTAATTTTTTTCTTATGAAATGATAAAACTGTTCATTTCATTATGTATGAGTTAAGTTCTTTTCATTTGAGTTAAAACTAATGTAGATATATAACCGAACCTAACCAACCCTAAAATGGTTAACATAAATTGATAGGAATATGTATGTAGACGCTCAGTTAGTGTTACTGTAATTTATATGGTTAACGTTTGAATGACATAGTTTACCCTCATTGTAACATTTTTTGTTACTATTTCGCTGTTCATTCTCACTCTCTCTGAATCCCGTGGACTAATTGTGCTCACGAGTGTTTGTTTAAGGTACGGTAACCATAGGCTTTTCACACAATAATTTGCAACTATTTAAGAAGAAACATTTCTAAAGATTATCTAAGTTTCTAATAAATATTCTTTTTCCTAACATACAAGTCAATCACACAGTACCTAACTTCAGTCAGAAACACTTTTCTTACTATATACCGCAACGTCTTTTGCATATATATCCTATCTTAAAAAATAACAATTTTAATTCATAACTGGCAACCCCCCTCCCCTCCAGAGCTTTCAAGGCCACCAAACGTCATTCCTTTCCCTTAACTCCTCCCAAATTATCTTTTGCACCAATACACAAACTAGGGGGCTTTATTGCTGAGTGGACGTCGCTCCCGACTCGTAATCCTAGCTCATTCGATCCCCCGGTGATGGCACAAACGGAAATCAGCAGAGTTTCTATCATTCTGATGCCCTCTGTTACTTAGCAGTAAATATGTAAATGAGCGTTAGACAGCTGTTGCGGGCTGCTTCCTGGGTGTGTGTGTGTATGTCGAATTTTTTTTTATTAGTTATTAATAATTGATTGATTGGCAGTTGAGAGGCGGGCCGAAAGAGCAGAGCTCAACCCTCGCAAGCACAACTAGGTGAACACAACTAGATAAATACTAACAAACCACGATCTCGTACAATCCACTACACACACAACCCGACCTCCCCCCCAACTCCCTAAATCACTCTACCTAAGTCATTAAAAAATTAAAACAAATCAATTAATACACCAAAAATACTAACTATAAATAAAGGAACCAAATTTGAGACATACAGCGACTCCAGTGTGGTCTAGTCGGAAGAGAACGTGTTCTCATCTGGATAGATTGCGATCGAGCCTGTCGGAACGGGTGTGTAACTGCAGGGCACAAATATTTGTGTGTCCCCTCCTGTAGCTGCCTCTGTTTCGACAGGTTTCCTGGATAGCTAGAATTGACCTGGCCCTTGGAAAGTGGGGAAGGGGTGAAATCCGTTGGGCCCACGGATGGATACCTTGGATCCATGGACTTAGGGCAGGTCTAATCACCTGGGATTCGAACCCACGGTGGGAATAAGGGAGGAGATATGGGGAGGGGAAGGGGAAGGATGTTTCCTAGAACCAAACCTCACATAAACCCGGACACTCACACACACACACACACCCTCACCCGAACACTCACAGAGGCACTCACACTCACACACACCCATAGACTGTGATAAGGGAGACCATCTGAGGGGACACAGATGGCCTCGTGGACCCACAGGCATAACCGGACACACACGCAACCGGACTCTCACCCACTCACACGGACACTCACAGGGATAAACACACACACAGACACACATCCATAGACACAAACTGTGATAAGGGAGACCATCTGAGGGGACACAGATGGCCTCCTGAACCCACAGGTATATATCAATATTTAAATATACATAAATATTTATAAATATAACATTTTTGAAAAATAAATAAATAAAATAAAAAAAAAAATATATATATATATATATATATATATATATATATATATATATATATATATATATATATATATATATATATATATATATATATATATATATATATGTCGTACCTAGTAGCCAGAACGCACTTCTCGGCCTACTATGCAAGGCCAAATTTGCCTAATAAGCCAAGTTTTCCTGAATTAATATATTTTCTCTAATTTTTTTCTTATGAAATGATAAAGCTATCCATTTCATTATGTATGAGGTCAATTTTTTTTTATTGGAGTTAAAATTAACGTAGATATATGACCGAACCTAACCAACCCTACCTAACCTAACCTAACCTATCTTCATAGGTTAGGTTAGGTTAGGTAGCCGAAAAAGTTAGGTTAGGTTAGGTTAGGTAGGTTAAGTAGTCGAAAAACAATTAATTCATGAAAACTTGGCTTATTAGGCAAATCGGGCCTTGCATAGTAGGCTGAGAAGTGCGTTCTGGCTATTAGGTACGACATATATATATATATATATATATATATATATATATATATATATATATATATATATATATATATATATATATATATATATATATATATATATATATATATATATATATATATATGTCGTACCTAGTAGCCAGAACTCACTTCTCAGCCTACTATTCAAGGCCCGATTTGCCTAATAAGCCAAGTTTTCCTGAATTAATATATTGACTAAAAATTTTTTCTTATGAAATGATAAAGCAACCCTTTTCTCTATGTATGAGGTCAATTTTTTTTTATTGTTGTTAAAATTAACGTAGATATATGACCGAACCTAACCAACCCTACCTAACCTAACCTAACCTATATTTATAGGTAAGGTTAGGTTAGGTAGCCAAAAAAAGCTAGGTTAGGTTAGGTTAGGTAGGTTAGGTAGACGAAAAAACATTAATTCATGAAAACTTGGCTTATTAGGCAAATCGGGCCTTGAATAGTAGGCTGAGAAGTGCGTTCTGGCTATTAGGTACGACATATATATATATATATATATATATATATATATATATATATATATATATATATATATATATATATATATATATATATATATATATATATATATATGTCGTACCTAGTAGCAAGAACGCACTTCTCAGCCTACTATGCAAGGCCCGATTTGCCTAATAAGCCAAGTTTTCCTGAATTAATATATTTTCTCTAATTTTTTTCTTATGAAATGATAAAACTGTTCATTTCATTATGTATGAGTTAAGTTCTTTTCATTTGAGTTAAAACTAATGTAGATATATAACCGAACCTAACCAACCCTAAAATGGCTAACATAAATTGATAGGAATATGTATGTAGACGCTCAGTTAGTGTTACTGTAATTTATATGGTTAACGTTTGAATGACATAGTTTACCCTCATTGTCACATTTTTTGTTACTATTTCGCTGTTCATTCTCACTCTCTCTGAATCCCGTGGACTAATTGTGCTCACGAGTGTTTGTTTAAGGTACGGTAACCATAGGCTTTTCACACAATAATTTGCAACTATTTAAGAAGAAACATTTCTAAAGATTATCTAAGTTTCTAATAAATATTCTTTTTCCTAACATACAAGTCAATCACACAGTACCTAACTTCAGTCAGAAACACTTTTCTTACTATATACCGCAACGTCTTTTGCATATATATCCTATCTTAAAAAATAACAATTTTAATTCATAACTGGCAACCCCCCTCCCCTCCAGAGCTTTCAAGGCCACCAAACGTCATTCCTTTCCCTTAACTCCTCCCAAATTATCTTTTGCACCAATACACAAACTAGGGGGCTTTATTGCTGAGTGGACGTCGCTCCCGACTCGTAATCCTAGCTCATTCGATCCCCCGGTGATGGCACAAACGGAAATCAGCAGAGTTTCTATCATTCTGATGCCCTCTGTTACTTAGCAGTAAATATGTAAATGAGCGTTAGACAGCTGTTGCGGGCTGCTTCCTGGGTGTGTGTGTGTATGTCGAATTTTTTTTTATTAGTTATTAATAATTGATTGATTGGCAGTTGAGAGGCGGGCCGAAAGAGCAGAGCTCAACCCTCGCAAGCACAACTAGGTGAACACAACTAGATAAATACTAACAAACCACGATCTCGTACAATCCACTACACACACAACCCGACCTCCCCCCCAACTCCCTAAATCACTCTACCTAAGTCATTAAAAAATTAAAACAAATCAATTAATACACCAAAAATACTAACTATAAATAAAGGAACCAAATTTGAGACATACAGCGACTCCAGTGTGGTCTAGTCGGAAGAGAACGTGTTCTCATCTGGATAGATTGCGATCGAGCCTGTCGGAACGGGTGTGTAACTGCAGGGCACAAATATTTGTGTGTCCCCTCCTGTAGCTGCCTCTGTTTCGACAGGTTTCCTGGATAGCTAGAATTGACCTGGCCCTTGGAAAGTGGGGAAGGGGTGAAATCCGTTGGGCCCACGGATGGATACCTTGGATCCATGGACTTAGGGCAGGTCTAATCACCTGGGATTCGAACCCACGGTGGGAATAAGGGAGGAGATATGGGGAGGGGAAGGGGAAGGATGTTTCCTAGAACCAAACCTCACATAAACCCGGACACTCACACACACACACACACCCTCACCCGAACACTCACAGAGGCACTCACACTCACACACACCCATAGACTGTGATAAGGGAGACCATCTGAGGGGACACAGATGGCCTCGTGGACCCACAGGCATAACCGGACACACACGCAACCGGACTCTCACCCACTCACACGGACACTCACAGGGATAAACACACACACAGACACACATCCATAGACACAAACTGTGATAAGGGAGACCATCTGAGGGGACACAGATGGCCTCCTGAACCCACAGGTATATATCAATATTTAAATATACATAAATATTTATAAATATAACATTTTTGAAAAATAAATAAATAAAATAAAAAAAAAATATATATATATATATATATATATATATATATATATATATATATATATATATATATATATATATATATATATGTCGTACCTAGTAGCCAGAACGCACTTCTCGGCCTACTATGCAAGGCCAAATTTGCCTAATAAGCCAAGTTTTCCTGAATTAATATATTTTCTCTAATTTTTTTCTTATGAAATGATAAAGCTATCCATTTCATTATGTATGAGGTCAATTTTTTTTTATTGGAGTTAAAATTAACGTAGATATATGACCGAACCTAACCAACCCTACCTAACCTAACCTAACCTATCTTCATAGGTTAGGTTAGGTTAGGTAGCCGAAAAAGTTAGGTTAGGTTAGGTTAGGTAGGTTAAGTAGTCGAAAAACAATTAATTCATGAAAACTTGGCTTATTAGGCAAATCGGGCCTTGCATAGTAGGCTGAGAAGTGCGTTCTGGCTATTAGGTACGACATATATATATATATATATATATATATATATATATATATATATATATATATATATATATATATATATATATATATATATATATATATATATGTCGTACCTAGTAGCCAGAACTCACTTCTCAGCCTACTATTCAAGGCCCGATTTGCCTAATAAGCCAAGTTTTCCTGAATTAATATATTTACTAAAAAATTTTTCTTATGAAATGATAAAGCAACCCTTTTCTCTATGTATGAGGTCAATATTTTTTTATTGTTGTTAAAATTAACGTAGATATATGACCGAACCTAACCAACCCTACCTAACCTAACCTAACCTATATTTATAGGTAAGGTTAGGTTAGGTAGCCAAAAAAAGCTAGGTTAGGTTAGGTTAGGTAGGTTAGGTAGACGAAAAAACATTAATTCATGAAAACTTGGCTTATTAGGCAAATCGGGCCTTGAATAGTAGGCTGAGAAGTGCGTTCTGGCTATTAGGTACGACATATATATATATATATATATATATATATATATATATATATATATATATATATATATATATATATATATATATATATATATATATATATATATATATATATATGTCGTACCTATTAGCAAGAACGCACTTCTCAGCCTACTATGCAAGGCCCGATTTGCCTAATAAGCCAAGTTTTCCTGAATTAATATATTTTCTCTAATTTTTTTCTTATGAAATGATAAAACTGTTCATTTCATTATGTATGAGTTAAGTTCTTTTCATTTGAGTTAAAACTAATGTAGATATATAACCGAACCTAACCAACCCTAAAATGGTTAACATAAATTGATAGGAATATGTATGTAGACGCTCAGTTAGTGTTACTGTAATTTATATGGTTAACGTTTGAATGACATAGTTTACCCTCATTGTCACATTTTTTGTTACTATTTCGCTGTTCATTCTCACTCTCTCTGAATCCCGTGGACTAATTGTGCTCACGAGTGTTTGTTTAAGGTACGGTAACCATAGGCTTTTCACACAATAATTTGCAACTATTTAAGAAGAAACATTTCTAAAGATTATCTAAGTTTCTAATAAATATTCTTTTTCCTAACATACAAGTCAATCACACAGTACCTAACTTCAGTCAGAAACACTTTTCTTACTATATACCGCAACGTCTTTTGCATATATATCCTATCTTAAAAAATAACAATTTTAATTCATAACTGGCAACCCCCCTCCCCTACAGAGCTTTCAAGGCCACCAAACGTCATTCCTTTCCCTTAACTCCTCCCAAATTATCTTTTGCACCAATACACAAACTAGGGGGCTTTATTGCTGAGTGGACGTCGCTCCCGACTCGTAATCCTAGCTCATTCGATCCCCCGGTGATGGCACAAACGGAAATCAGCAGAGTTTCTATCATTCTGATGCCCTCTGTTACTTAGCAGTAAATATGTAAATGAGCGTTAGACAGCTGTTGCGGGCTGCTTCCTGGGTGTGTGTGTGTATGTCGAATTTTTTTTTATTAGTTATTAATAATTGATTGATTGGCAGTTGAGAGGCGGGCCGAAAGAGCAGAGCTCAACCCTCGCAAGCACAACTAGGTGAACACAACTAGATAAATACTAACAAACCACGATCTCGTACAATCCACTACACACACAACCCGACCTCCCCCCCAACTCCCTAAATCACTCTACCTAAGTCATTAAAAAATTAAAACAAATCAATTAATACACCAAAAATACTAACTATAAATAAAGGAACCAAATTTGAGACATACAGCGACTCCAGTGTGGTCTAGTCGGAAGAGAACGTGTTCTCATCTGGATAGATTGCGATCGAGCCTGTCGGAACGGGTGTGTAACTGCAGGGCACAAATATTTGTGTGTCCCCTCCTGTAGCTGCCTCTGTTTCGACAGGTTTCCTGGATAGCTAGAATTGACCTGGCCCTTGGAAAGTGGGGAAGGGGTGAAATCCGTTGGGCCCACGGATGGATACCTTGGATCCATGGACTTAGGGCAGGTCTAATCACCTGGGATTCGAACCCACGGTGGGAATAAGGGAGGAGATATGGGGAGGGGAAGGGGAAGGATGTTTCCTAGAACCAAACCTCACATAAACCCGGACACTCACACACACACACACACCCTCACCCGAACACTCACAGGGGCACTCACACTCACACACACCCATAGACTGTGATAAGGGAGACCATCTGAGGGGACACAGATGGCCTCGTGGACCCACAGGCATAACCGGACACACACGCAACCGGACTCTCACACACTCACACGGACACTCACAGGGATAAACACACACACAGACACACATCCATAGACACAAACTGTGATAAGGGAGACCATCTGAGGGGACACAGATGGCCTCCTGAACCCACAGGTATATATCAGTATTTAAATATACATACATATTTATAAATATAACATTTTTGAAAAATAAATAAATAAAAAAAATATATATATATATATATATATATATATATATATATATATATATATATATATATATATATATATATATATATATATATATATATATATATATATATATGTCGTACCTAGTAGCAAGAACGCACTTCTCAGCCTACTATGCAAGGCCCGATTTGCCTAATAAGCCAAGTTTTCCTGAATTAATATATTTTCTCTAATTTTTTTCTTATGAAATGATAAAACTGTTCATTTCATTATGTATGAGTTAAGTTCTTTTCATTTGAGTTAAAACTAATGTAGATATATAACCGAACCTAACCAACCCTAAAATGGTTAACATAAATTGATAGGAATATGTATGTAGACGCTCAGTTAGTGTTACTGTAATTTATATGGTTAACGTTTGAATGACATAGTTTACCCTCATTGTCACATTTTTTGTTACTATTTCGCTGTTCATTCTCACTCTCTCTGAATCCCGTGGACTAATTGTGCTCACGAGTGTTTGTTTAAGGTACGGTAACCATAGGCTTTTCACACAATAATTTGCAACTATTTAAGAAGAAACATTTCTAAAGATTATCTAAGTTTCTAATAAATATTCTTTTTCCTAACATACAAGTCAATCACACAGTACCTAACTTCAGTCAGAAACACTTTTCTTACTATATACCGCAACGTCTTTTGCATATATATCCTATCTTAAAAAATAACAATTTTAATTCATAACTGGCAACCCCCCTCCCCTCCAGAGCTTTCAAGGCCACCAAACGTCATTCCTTTCCCTTAACTCCTCCCAAATTATCTTTTGCACCAATACACAAACTAGGGGGCTTTATTGCTGAGTGGACGTCGCTCCCGACTCGTAATCCTAGCTCATTCGATCCCCCGGTGATGGCACAAACGGAAATCAGCAGAGTTTCTATCATTCTGATGCCCTCTGTTACTTAGCAGTAAATATGTAAATGAGCGTTAGACAGCTGTTGCGGGCTGCTTCCTGGGTGTGTGTGTGTATGTCGAATTTTTTTTTATTAGTTATTAATAATTGATTGATTGGCAGTTGAGAGGCGGGCCGAAAGAGCAGAGCTCAACCCTCGCAAGCACAACTAGGTGAACACAACTAGATAAATACTAACAAACCACGATCTCGTACAATCCACTACACACACAACCCGACCTCCCCCCAACTCCCTAAATCACTCTACCTAAGTCATTAAAAAATTAAAACAAATCAATTAATACACCAAAAATACTAACTATAAATAAAGGAACCAAATTTGAGACATACAGCGACTCCAGTGTGGTCTAGTCGGAAGAGAACGTGTTCTCATCTGGATAGATTGCGATCGAGCCTGTCGGAACGGGTGTGTAACTGCAGGGCACAAATATTTGTGTGTCCCCTCCTGTAGCTGCCTCTGTTTCGACAGGTTTCCTGGATAGCTAGAATTGACCTGGCCCTTGGAAAGTGGGGAAGGGGTGAAATCCGTTGGGCCCACGGATGGATACCTTGGATCCATGGACTTAGGGCAGGTCTAATCACCTGGGATTCGAACCCACGGTGGGAATAAGGGAGGAGATATGGGGAGGGGAAGGGGAAGGATGTTTCCTAGAACCAAACCTCACATAAACCCGGACACTCACACACACACACACACCCTCACCCGAACACTCACAGGGGCACTCACACTCACACACACCCATAGACTGTGATAAGGGAGACCATCTGAGGGGACACAGATGGCCTCGTGGACCCACAGGCATAACCGGACACACACGCAACCGGACTCTCACACACTCACACGGACACTCACAGGGATAAACACACACACAGACACACATCCATAGACACAAACTGTGATAAGGGAGACCATCTGAGGGGACACAGATGGCCTCCTGAACCCACAGGTATATATCAGTATTTAAATATACATACATATTTATAAATATAACATTTTTGAAAAATAAATAAATAAAAAAAATATATATATATATATATATATATATATATATATATATATATATATATATATATATATATATATATATATATATGTCGTACCTAGTAGCAAGAACGCACTTCTCAGCCTACTATGCAAGGCCCGATTTGCCTAATAAGCCAAGTTTTCCTGAATTAATATATTTTCTCTAATTTTTTTCTTATGAAATGATAAAACTGTTCATTTCATTATGTATGAGTTAAGTTCTTTTCATTTGAGTTAAAACTAATGTAGATATATAACCGAACCTAACCAACCCTAAAATGGTTAACATAAATTGATAGGAATATGTATGTAGACGCTCAGTTAGTGTTACTGTAATTTATATGGTTAACGTTTGAATGACATAGTTTACCCTCATTGTCACATTTTTTGTTACTATTTCGCTGTTCATTCTCACTCTCTCTGAATCCCGTGGACTAATTGTGCTCACGAGTGTTTGTTTAAGGTACGGTAACCATAGGCTTTTCACACAATAATTTGCAACTATTTAAGAAGAAACATTTCTAAAGATTATCTAAGTTTCTAATAAATATTCTTTTTCCTAACATACAAGTCAATCACACAGTACCTAACTTCAGTCAGAAACACTTTTCTTACTATATACCGCAACGTCTTTTGCATATATATCCTATCTTAAAAAATAACAATTTTAATTCATAACTGGCAACCCCCCTCCCCTCCAGAGCTTTCAAGGCCACCAAACGTCATTCCTTTCCCTTAACTCCTCCCAAATTATCTTTTGCACCAATACACAAACTAGGGGGCTTTATTGCTGAGTGGACGTCGCTCCCGACTCGTAATCCTAGCTCATTCGATCCCCCGGTGATGGCACAAACGGAAATCAGCAGAGTTTCTATCATTCTGATGCCCTCTGTTACTTAGCAGTAAATATGTAAATGAGCGTTAGACAGCTGTTGCGGGCTGCTTCCTGGGTGTGTGTGTGTATGTCGAATTTTTTTTTATTAGTTATTAATAATTGATTGATTGGCAGTTGAGAGGCGGGCCGAAAGAGCAGAGCTCAACCCTCGCAAGCACAACTAGGTGAACACAACTAGATAAATACTAACAAACCACGATCTCGTACAATCCACTACACACACAACCCGACCTCCCCCCCAACTCCCTAAATCACTCTACCTAAGTCATTAAAAAATTAAAACAAATCAATTAATACACCAAAAATACTAACTATAAATAAAGGAACCAAATTTGAGACATACAGCGACTCCAGTGTGGTCTAGTCGGAAGAGAACGTGTTCTCATCTGGATAGATTGCGATCGAGCCTGTCGGAACGGGTGTGTAACTGCAGGGCACAAATATTTGTGTGTCCCCTCCTGTAGCTGCCTCTGTTTCGACAGGTTTCCTGGATAGCTAGAATTGACCTGGCCCTTGGAAAGTGGGGAAGGGGTGAAATCCGTTGGGCCCACGGATGGATACCTTGGATCCATGGACTTAGGGCAGGTCTAATCACCTGGGATTCGAACCCACGGTGGGAATAAGGGAGGAGATATGGGGAGGGGAAGGGGAAGGATGTTTCCTAGAACCAAACCTCACATAAACCCGGACACTCACACACACACACACACCCTCACCCGAACACTCACAGGGGCACTCACACTCACACACACCCATAGACTGTGATAAGGGAGACCATCTGAGGGGACACAGATGGCCTCGTGGGCCCACAGGCATAACCGGACACACACGCAACCGGACTCTCACACACTCACACGGACACTCACAGGGATAAACACACACACAGACACACATCCATAGACACAAACTGTGATAAGGGAGACCATCTGAGGGGACACAGATGGCCTCCTGAACCCACAGGTATATATCAGTATTTAAATATACATACATATTTATAAATATAACATTTTTGAAAAATAAATAAATAAAAAATATATATATATATATATATATATATATATATATATATATATATATATATATATATATATATATATATATATATATATGTCGTACCTAGTAGCAAGAACGCACTTCTCAGCCTACTATGCAAGGCCCGATTTGCCTAATAAGCCAAGTTTTCCTGAATTAATATATTTTCTCTAATTTTTTTCTTATGAAATGATAAAACTGTTCATTTCATTATGTATGAGTTAAGTTCTTTTCATTTGAGTTAAAACTAATGTAGATATATAACCGAACCTAACCAACCCTAAAATGGTTAACATAAATTGATAGGAATATGTATGTAGACGCTCAGTTAGTGTTACTGTAATTTATATGGTTAACGTTTGAATGACATAGTTTACCCTCATTGTCACATTTTTTGTTACTATTTCGCTGTTCATTCTCACTCTCTCTGAATCCCGTGGACTAATTGTGCTCACGAGTGTTTGTTTAAGGTACGGTAACCATAGGCTTTTCACACAATAATTTGCAACTATTTAAGAAGAAACATTTCTAAAGATTATCTAAGTTTCTAATAAATATTCTTTTTCCTAACATACAAGTCAATCACACAGTACCTAACTTCAGTCAGAAACACTTTTCTTACTATATACCGCAACGTCTTTTGCATATATATCCTATCTTAAAAAATAACAATTTTAATTCATAACTGGCAACCCCCCTCCCCTACAGAGCTTTCAAGGCCACCAAACGTCATTCCTTTCCCTTAACTCCTCCCAAATTATCTTTTGCACCAATACACAAACTAGGGGGCTTTATTGCTGAGTGGACGTCGCTCCCGACTCGTAATCCTAGCTCATTCGATCCCCCGGTGATGGCACAAACGGAAATCAGCAGAGTTTCTATCATTCTGATGCCCTCTGTTACTTAGCAGTAAATATGTAAATGAGCGTTAGACAGCTGTTGCGGGCTGCTTCCTGGGTGTGTGTGTGTATGTCGAATTTTTTTTTATTAGTTATTAATAATTGATTGATTGGCAGTTGAGAGGCGGGCCGAAAGAGCAGAGCTCAACCCTCGCAAGCACAACTAGGTGAACACAACTAGATAAATACTAACAAACCACGATCTCGTACAATCCACTACACACACAACCCGACCTCCCCCCAACTCCCTAAATCACTCTACCTAAGTCATTAAAAAATTAAAACAAATCAATTAATACACCAAAAATACTAACTATAAATAAAGGAACCAAATTTGAGACATACAGCGACTCCAGTGTGGTCTAGTCGGAAGAGAACGTGTTCTCATCTGGATAGATTGCGATCGAGCCTGTCGGAACGGGTGTGTAACTGCAGGGCACAAATATTTGTGTGTCCCCTCCTGTAGCTGCCTCTGTTTCGACAGGTTTCCTGGATAGCTAGAATTGACCTGGCCCTTGGAAAGTGGGGAAGGGGTGAAATCCGTTGGGCCCACGGATGGATACCTTGGATCCATGGACTTAGGGCAGGTCTAATCACCTGGGATTCGAACCCACGGTGGGAATAAGGGAGGAGATATGGGGAGGGGAAGGGGAAGGATGTTTCCTAGAACCAAACCTCACATAAACCCGGACACTCACACACACACACACACCCTCACCCGAACACTCACAGGGGCACTCACACTCACACACACCCATAGACTGTGATAAGGGAGACCATCTGAGGGGACACAGATGGCCTCGTGGACCCACAGGCATAACCGGACACACACGCAACCGGACTCTCACACACTCACACGGACACTCACAGGGATAAACACACACACAGACACACATCCATAGACACAAACTGTGATAAGGGAGACCATCTGAGGGGACACAGATGGCCTCCTGAACCCACAGGTATATATCAGTATTTAAATATACATACATATTTATAAATATAACATTTTTGAAAAATAAATAAATAAAAAAAAAAAAAATATATATATATATATATATATATATATATATATATATATATATATATATATATATATATATATATATATATATATATATATATATATATATATATATATATATATGTCGTACCTAGTAGCAAGAACGCACTTCTCAGCCTACTATGCAAGGCCCGATTTGCCTAATAAGCCAAGTTTTCCTGAATTAATATATTTTCTCTAATTTTTTTCTTATGAAATGATAAAACTGTTCATTTCATTATGTATGAGTTAAGTTCTTTTCATTTGAGTTAAAACTAATGTAGATATATAACCGAACCTAACCAACCCTAAAATGGTTAACATAAATTGATAGGAATATGTATGTAGACGCTCAGTTAGTGTTACTGTAATTTATATGGTTAACGTTTGAATGACATAGTTTACCCTCATTGTCACATTTTTTGTTACTATTTCGCTGTTCATTCTCACTCTCTCTGAATCCCGTGGACTAATTGTGCTCACGAGTGTTTGTTTAAGGTACGGTAACCATAGGCTTTTCACACAATAATTTGCAACTATTTAAGAAGAAACATTTCTAAAGATTATCTAAGTTTCTAATAAATATTCTTTTTCCTAACATACAAGTCAATCACACAGTACCTAACTTCAGTCAGAAACACTTTTCTTACTATATACCGCAACGTCTTTTGCATATATATCCTATCTTAAAAAATAACAATTTTAATTCATAACTGGCAACCCCCCTCCCCTCCAGAGCTTTCAAGGCCACCAAACGTCATTCCTTTCCCTTAACTCCTCCCAAATTATCTTTTGCACCAATACACAAACTAGGGGGCTTTATTGCTGAGTGGACGTCGCTCCCGACTCGTAATCCTAGCTCATTCGATCCCCCGGTGATGGCACAAACGGAAATCAGCAGAGTTTCTATCATTCTGATGCCCTCTGTTACTTAGCAGTAAATATGTAAATGAGCGTTAGACAGCTGTTGCGGGCTGCTTCCTGGGTGTGTGTGTGTATGTCGAATTTTTTTTTATTAGTTATTAATAATTGATTGATTGGCAGTTGAGAGGCGGGCCGAAAGAGCAGAGCTCAACCCTCGCAAGCACAACTAGGTGAACACAACTAGATAAATACTAACAAACCACGATCTCGTACAATCCACTACACACACAACCCGACCTCCCCCCCAACTCCCTAAATCACTCTACCTAAGTCATTAAAAAATTAAAACAAATCAATTAATACACCAAAAATACTAACTATAAATAAAGGAACCAAATTTGAGACATACAGCGACTCCAGTGTGGTCTAGTCGGAAGAGAACGTGTTCTCATCTGGATAGATTGCGATCGAGCCTGTCGGAACGGGTGTGTAACTGCAGGGCACAAATATTTGTGTGTCCCCTCCTGTAGCTGCCTCTGTTTCGACAGGTTTCCTGGATAGCTAGAATTGACCTGGCCCTTGGAAAGTGGGGAAGGGGTGAAATCCGTTGGGCCCACGGATGGATACCTTGGATCCATGGACTTAGGGCAGGTCTAATCACCTGGGATTCGAACCCACGGTGGGAATAAGGGAGGAGATATGGGGAGGGGAAGGGGAAGGATGTTTCCTAGAACCAAACCTCACATAAACCCGGACACTCACACACACACACACACCCTCACCCGAACACTCACAGGGGCACTCACACTCACACACACCCATAGACTGTGATAAGGGAGACCATCTGAGGGGACACAGATGGCCTCGTGGACCCACAGGCATAACCGGACACACACGCAACCGGACTCTCACACACTCACACGGACACTCACAGGGATAAACACACACACAGACACACATCCATAGACACAAACTGTGATAAGGGAGACCATCTGAGGGGACACAGATGGCCTCCTGAACCCACAGGTATATATCAGTATTTAAATATACATACATATTTATAAATATAACATTTTTGAAAAATAAATAAATAAAAAATATATATATATATATATATATATATATATATATATATATATATATATATATGTCGTACCTAGTAGCAAGAACGCACTTCTCAGCCTACTATGCAAGGCCCGATTTGCCTAATAAGCCAAGTTTTCCTGAATTAATATATTTTCTCTAATTTTTTTCTTATGAAATGATAAAACTGTTCATTTCATTATGTATGAGTTAAGTTCTTTTCATTTGAGTTAAAACTAATGTAGATATATAACCGAACCTAACCAACCCTAAAATGGTTAACATAAATTGATAGGAATATGTATGTAGACGCTCAGTTAGTGTTACTGTAATTTATATGGTTAACGTTTGAATGACATAGTTTACCCTCATTGTCACATTTTTTGTTACTATTTCGCTGTTCATTCTCACTCTCTCTGAATCCCGTGGACTAATTGTGCTCACGAGTGTTTGTTTAAGGTACGGTAACCATAGGCTTTTCACACAATAATTTGCAACTATTTAAGAAGAAACATTTCTAAAGATTATCTAAGTTTCTAATAAATATTCTTTTTCCTAACATACAAGTCAATCACACAGTACCTAACTTCAGTCAGAAACACTTTTCTTACTATATACCGCAACGTCTTTTGCATATATATCCTATCTTAAAAAATAACAATTTTAATTCATAACTGGCAACCCCCCTCCCCTCCAGAGCTTTCAAGGCCACCAAACGTCATTCCTTTCCCTTAACTCCTCCCAAATTATCTTTTGCACCAATACACAAACTAGGGGGCTTTATTGCTGAGTGGACGTCGCTCCCGACTCGTAATCCTAGCTCATTCGATCCCCCGGTGATGGCACAAACGGAAATCAGCAGAGTTTCTATCATTCTGATGCCCTCTGTTACTTAGCAGTAAATATGTAAATGAGCGTTAGACAGCTGTTGCGGGCTGCTTCCTGGGTGTGTGTGTGTATGTCGAATTTTTTTTTATTAGTTATTAATAATTGATTGATTGGCAGTTGAGAGGCGGGCCGAAAGAGCAGAGCTCAACCCTCGCAAGCACAACTAGGTGAACACAACTAGATAAATACTAACAAACCACGATCTCGTACAATCCACTACACACACAACCCGACCTCCCCCCAACTCCCTAAATCACTCTACCTAAGTCATTAAAAAATTAAAACAAATCAATTAATACACCAAAAATACTAACTATAAATAAAGGAACCAAATTTGAGACATACAGCGACTCCAGTGTGGTCTAGTCGGAAGAGAACGTGTTCTCATCTGGATAGATTGCGATCGAGCCTGTCGGAACGGGTGTGTAACTGCAGGGCACAAATATTTGTGTGTCCCCTCCTGTAGCTGCCTCTGTTTCGACAGGTTTCCTGGATAGCTAGAATTGACCTGGCCCTTGGAAAGTGGGGAAGGGGTGAAATCCGTTGGGCCCACGGATGGATACCTTGGATCCATGGACTTAGGGCAGGTCTAATCACCTGGGATTCGAACCCACGGTGGGAATAAGGGAGGAGATATGGGGAGGGGAAGGGGAAGGATGTTTCCTAGAACCAAACCTCACATAAACCCGGACACTCACACACACACACACACC